>NC_081420.1:103039068-103333777 GCF_949786415.1 Peromyscus eremicus
ATATGTGGGCGGTACCTTTTTACACAATGGGCAATTTAGTTTAAGGTACCTATTAAATATTAAAGATATCTTGGAAGGTCAAGTATGTTGGCTTAACCATGACCCAGGACTAGAGAGGTTGAGACAGGAAGACTGTGAGTTGAAGGTTAGCATGGTCTACATAGAAAGACTCTATCTTAAACAAAATTATAAATGTATTGGAAGTCGCTATAGTGATCTAAAGTTAATGGAAGGACGAGGGACATAGGCCAGTAGGAGAGGACATACTCAGTGTTTACAAGGCTCTGGGTTTGATCCCCTTCATCAAAGCAAAACCAGAAACCACAAAATTAGATGGGATCATAGGATTCTAGGGTGTGAGTATAAATGGAAGAGAGAAGTTACCATAGACAAGTCTTGGGGTGTCACGGTGTTAAGAGGTTGGGAAGACCAAGAAGAAACAGCCAGTGATGTGGGAGGCAAACTAACTCCTAGTGTATTTGGAAAGGGAAATGGGCATTATGGTCCCAGGATAAAAGAATCCACTGCACCAGGTGCTATAGATCAATATGGTGATCATTAGTGAACTTGATCAGCTCAGTTTAATGGAGAGCAGGACAAATGCATAATCAATGTGAGTGAACTTAGGAGAGAACAGGAAAGAAGAAGTGGGAGATGGTGTGCATGACTCGGGGTATTGTGCTACAACAAAGATCAGCTGGAGGGTATTGTGTGTGGATTCATGTAGAGGTTTCTGTTTTGTTTTTAAGATGGAGGAATAACAGCATTTATTTATGCTGATGGACAGAACCCGGTGGAGAGGAAGCCTGGTGATGTAGGATCAAGGAGGAATGTTGGAGTTGAGTCCCTGACCAGGCAAGGGAGGTCAGAAACTGGCGTCTCCAGTCAGTGTCTGGGGAGAGACTGGATTGCACTGAGCCCTGGCACAGAGTCAGGGGTGAGTACTTGTGCCTCGGATGACTGCTAGGGAGATACCTCAGATAGGAGACAGGCCAGGGGCTAGTTTGAATGTACTGGTTTTCCTCTGATTCCCAAAAGCAGACTGTAATTCAGTTCTGAATAGATGACCAATGGGAGAGACAGTACTTCATGTGGGGACTGGCCTGAGCAGGGTATACTCATTCAGACTGATTACAGATGGCAGGAGGATATAGACAGAGCTAGGTAAAGGGGACAAAATGGGACTGAGAAGATGCCATCTGTACAAAGCAGTCTGTGGGCTTCCCTTACCTATGGTCCATCTAGGGATCTGAGGCTGCATTTTGCCAACTCCCAGACTGGGTAAGTGCTAAGCACTGAGGTTGGAACCATGTTTAGGGCCTTAGTTTTAGCTCTAGATGTAACCATCTGAGAGGATTTTAGTGAGTAGGGAAATGTATAAAATTCTTCCTCTCGCTTTGCCTCACCTCAGACTACTTGGGTAAACCTGGTGGAAGGGGTGGGCACTGGGGAGGGTGGATAGCTTCTCCGGTTCCTGGCAGCAGACCCTGGATCCAACAAGGATAACATGGGACACAGGGCTTTCTCCTCTGACCACATCCACTCATGCTGGTCTCTGCATGCCCTTCTGTGTCCCTAGAGGTCAACAGTGTGGGAAGTTGGAACGACCAAGCTGGATGTAACCCTCAGGACAGAATGGTGCTGGATTCAGGGGCTCAGGTGTATGAGCAGGCACCCCCCAGCCCACCTGCTAGCCCCTCATCTCAGCGCCATAGGTTGAAGCCCTCAAACCGAAATGGGCCACCCTTGTACCCCTGGCCTCAGTCTCTGGCTATGCCTTTGGCTCTGGCTGTTCCCTCATCACTACAGTCTCAGCCTATGTGGCAGACCTTCTCAAAGCTGCACTTGGGAAACCGTAGCCACATGCGTCGCAGTGAGAGCACCTACAGTGTAAATAGTACTGGCCAGCGGGGGGCGAGGCAAAGCGCCACTTGGACGGGGATGTGATCCAGGTGGAGGGACCCTACGGCCTGCGGCCTCCTTACCTCACATTGCTAAGACTCGAAAGTATGTAGGCAATGGTAGCAACAAGAGCCCCTGCATGTTAGTGGCCCTGCGGCCAACCAACATGGACCAGGAACGGGAGAAATTCTTCCAGTCCCATTACACCTACAATCCACAGTTCGAGTACCAGGAACCGATGCCAATGAGTGTGCTGGAGAAGTACCAGGAGGCCTCTGGACAGTTCATCCATCAGGTCAGTCCAGCCTGCCCATTTCACCCTGGCCCTGACTACTCAAGGGACCTAGCCTGACTAGTGACTGTGGCCCTGTGTACAGGCAGTTGGCATCATTGAGGCTGTCCTGGAGAAGTTTGGCACTTATGAACACTTTGAGGCCGCCACAGGGGGCCAGCTGCTGACCAAGTGCCAAATTTGGTCCATTGTGCGAAAATACATGCAGAAGGAGGGCTGCGTTGGGGAGGTAAGTTTGCCCTTTCTACAGGACCCATATTCTGTATGCCCCCAACCAGACCACCTAACCGATAGGCCCGGTTCCACACCTGGCCAGCTGTCATCCCCAAACGTATCCCTGCTCCAGCTCCAGATAAGTAAGAGCTGGATTTGAAGGGTGGGTGTCCTGACCGGTGTTTAGCCTGGCTGCCTTGTAGCATCAGGAGCCCGGCTGCCCACTGCCTTTCATGGCTCAGAGCCCTGCCACCCTGCAGGTTGTGGTGCAGCTGAGTGAGGACCTGCTGTCCCAGGCAGTGATGATGGTGGAGAACAGTCGACCCACGCTGGCCATCAACTTGACTGGAGCCCGCCAGTATTGGTTGGAGGGCATGCTGCGGCATGAGATAGGTCAGTCTGTGGGTGGCATTTGTGTGGGTGGGTGGGTAGAATCGAAAGGTATTAAGAGATGGTGGCAGGGCAGTGTGGGGCTTTCTCCCCCTTCCTTCCCTCTGGGAGAAGACAGGCCTGTTCATCCCTAAGCAGATACTCCTTCCTTCTCATTCATAGAAATAGGTCCGGCATGCCTGCCCACCCTCTTTGCTGCCCTTCATTCTTCTTCCTTTGGTTGTCTCTCCAGATCCTCTCTGATTTCCGTTGACAGTGAAGGGAAGACTTCCAAGGTCCTAACAGGCCAGAAAGAATCTGAGGGTTCCACCAGACCAGCTAACATACAGGCCCACCAGGGTGGGTGGCAGGCCAGATCCTAGGAAGGGAATTGCTTGAAGAAAACACATGGATAAAAGTTGAGGAGACAAGGATAGGAAGGCGAGCACAGGACACTAGTCACTGTCCTCATCAGACAAGAATCTTGTTGCTCTTGGCAAGCAGTGATTTTGATTGGGGCATTTCCATGACTGTCAAGATGATTGGCCTGGGTACTAGGATGTTGGGGCAGGATGGCCTGCGCTTGGTCTCTAGGAGAGCTAGGGCACAGTATGAACTGGTGTGCAGGAGATGAGAAAATAGGCAGAGAGGGTTATGCTGGACCAAGAGTCTTCTTGTTGCTGGAGTTGGGTGAGAATGAGTTTAGGTAGGGCTTGGGATGACTTGCATGGGGTGCATTTGGGGGCGTGAAGATCTAAGAGTCTCCACTAGAGGTCCTTGGAGTGAGTTCAGCCACCTCCTCGTCCTCCCCACAGGCACTCACTACCTGCGTGGTGTGAACAATGCAAGACAACCGTGGCACAGCACTGAAGGCAGATTACAGTATGGGCTTCGGCCAGCCAACCCCACGGAGGAGGGCCTGGCCAGCCTGCATAGTGTGCTGTTTAGAAAGCAACCCTTCCTGTGGCGGGCGGCCCTGCTCTACTACACCATTCACCAGGCCGCGCGCATGTCCTTCCGCCAGCTCTTCCAGGATCTGGCCCAATATGTGCAGGATGAGGCTGTACGCTGGGAGTACTGCGTCCGGGCCAAGCGAGGACAGACCGATACTTCCCAGCCAGGTGGGAGCTGCCGAGTCAGGGCAATGCCTAAGCTAGTGCAAAGTGAAGAGTGGGTTTTAGGTAAGGACTTACTGATTCTCGCTCTCACAGGCTGCTTCAGCAAGGACCAGGTGTACCTGGATGGCATTGTGCGCATCCTGCGGCACCGTCAGACCATAGATTTCCCGCTGCTGACCTCGCTGGGCAAGGTAAGGGGCTGCAGGATTATAGAGGCCTCAGCCGCCTCCTCCTTCCTCCCTGTACCTTTGAGTACATATTTGATGGAGGCCTGAATACCAGGCCTCTCTGGTGGTAAGAACTTGAGTGGAGGTACTTAGACAAGAAGAAATAAAACGCTGGTATCCCAGATGAGATGTGTGACCCAGCCTGCAGATGTATGCATATATTTCAAAGGAGGTGAGTGTTCCAGGACAAGGGAGCAGTCAGGAAGTTCTGAGGAAGGAGGCTGGAGAGATGGCCATGGACCAAAACCCAAGTCCTGTATTGCATTGAGGAAAGCAAACCTTCTCAGAAGCAAAGGGGAACTGGAGGGGCTATAATAAAGGTGTGGCCCAGCTTTGCTTTAGGAGGCTCCTACTGGATGTCATGTGGGAGGTGCACGGAGAAGAAAGGCAAATAGAGGAGGATTTCCATCACTCTTACAGAATTGATAATGGTTTGACCTAACCAGGCAGTAGCATGGTTGCAAAGAGATAAACTACAGATAGTAGAACTCTATCTGTTTGACTCCCTGAATGGGAAGATGAGAACCCAGCTTCCCTTTCTTGGACCTGACTGTGGTGACGACTGACAGCTGACATTCAGCAGTCTCGTGTTGGATGTAGGAGACACCTGAGAGATACCCAGGTATCAGTTGAATGCTGTTTAGAGGTGAGGGGATAATCTGGGCTGGAGGGGAATGGGTTATAGAACATAGATGGAAGATGTAGAGAGAAAGAGAACAGACCCAGGGCTGAGCCTGAAGGTACCTATTGTAGAAACAGAGAAATAGAGGTAGGTCTATTGTAGGTCAGGAATAGAGTAGTCATCACAGGAGCAAATGGCCCTGAGCCATCAGTAGGTCTGGGACTAGCTGCTTGGAAGCCAGAGGTTGTGATTAGCCCTGAGGCTTAGTTTTCTCCCTGTAGGTCTCCTATGAAGATGTGGACCAACTGAAGCCCCATGGAATACTAGATAATACCCGAGTGCCCCACTTTATGAAGGACTTGGGACGCTACCGGCAGCAGCTGGAACACATCATGACCACCAACCGACTGGACGAAGCAGAGCTGGGCCGCCTGCTCCCGGACTGATGTTGGCTAAGGATTATAGACAGAAGCTCTTGACAGAGGTCTCAGGCCGGAATATGAAGCTCTTTATGGTTCTATAGCCTAGGTGTTTCTTGGGGGGAGGGGGCACTGGGCGACCAGGAGCATCTTGGGAAGATGAGAGGCAACGTCAGAAGGTTTTTGTCCTTGCTTCTGTCCTGTCTTCCTGGGGCCTGTGAACTAGCAGCAGCATGTCACATAAACTGAACAGGGGAGACCTGGGGAGAGGAGGGGAACTGAGTGTGAATAGGAATGTGGGTTGGTTGGGGAATAGAAACTTGTTCCTGCATGAGATGACTTTTGGTGTCTGGTACTGGCCTTTCCCTTCCCCCACCTGGCCTATTGGTGCTTTTCAGCATTCATACCTACTGTCTACCTCTCACTGGGTCTAGTGGGAGTTGGGATCCCCTCCGAGGTGGCTTGCCTGAGCATAGGGTCCTGGCTTTCACTTGGGCTCAGAGACCCAGCTGGGCTGGAACCCGCTTTTCAGCATTTTGCCCCTCTCACTGGCCATGTGTCATTCCATGTATTTGCCTCCATGCATTATTCATGCCTCCAGCTGGGGCTGGGAGGCAGCAGTTCCTGAAAGTTCAGTGGAGGGACGGGACACTTTGGAAAGGTACCATTGTTCCTAGGCCCCCTCTTATCACACAGACACACTGGACTTCAGGTCTTGAGTCCAGCACCTGGCCCCACCCTCAGTCCCCACACTAGTCTTGGTTGTGCCTGTCTTTGGCCACACCCTCACAGCTGGTCTCTGGCAGTGGTTGGTACAGGCTGGAAGCAACCACAATCAAACCTGCAGGTCAGGCCTATAGGATTTGTAATCTTAAGTTCTGAGCCCGTCTCGGGCCAGGAGAAGTACAGAGCTGGTTAATGCCTCCATTTTCACTTCAGATTCAGCCGTGAGGGATTGAGCCAGTACTGTTCCTACCATGGCCTTTTATTTTCTCCTCTGTGAAGCTTGGAATCATAGCTGGGAAGTTCTTATTCACTGACTTAATAGATATGTACAGAGCTCCTTGTGTATGTCTGTGACTGCTTAGACCCCCACTGAGCTCCCAGTTCAGGGGGAAGCCAGATAATTAAACAGCAGTTACAATGATGTGTGTGGCTTCTGTCTACTCAAGTTCCCTCTCAGGTCCCTCTTAAAGACTGTGAGCTCCAAGACTTCCCTCATCAATTGGGGGATGCCTGTCCCCTTCCCTTGCTCAGTCTACCACACCTAGTGATTTCCATGGAGTAGGACTGTTGTCTCCACAGGCTCCCAGCTGGCTCCTGAAGTGAAAAAGAGCATGGAGCGGGGGTCAGGTCCCATTGGGGCCTGGATCTGAGACCTCCAGACACATAGTTTGGGCTATTTTGGGGGTGGAATAAGGTTGTGGGGGTGTTTCACACAAGCCTGGTCAGGTCAGTGGGATTCAAACCCACGTCTACCCTCAGTTCCTGAGCAAAGAGCCAGAGTTGTGGAGAGTCAGGTCCAGGCTAACCCTCCCAACTTTATTCATTTTGCAGTAAATGGAGTCTTGGTGCATTGGGTCAAGCTCTGGCAGGTTCCCAGGTCTTTTCTTTCTTTCTTTTTTTTTTTTTTTAAAGGACGGATTTCTTTTTTTTTTTTTTTAAAGATTTATTTATTTATTATGTATACAGTGTTCTGCCTGCACATATCCCTGCAAGCCAGAAGAGGGCACCAGATCTCATTACAGATGGTTGTGAGCCACCATGTGGTTGCTGGGAATTGAACTCAGGACCTTTGGAAGAACAAGCAGTGCTCTTAACCTCTCTCCAGCCCAGGTTCCCAGGTCTTATCCAGCTTGGATAGGATTTGTACAGGTCAGGATTCTGGCCTTCAGGAATCTAGAGACGAAGAGGATGATGGTCAGTGGAATGGGTATCAGCCCTCATTACAACCTCTAACAAGCCTCTAACAAGCCTATAAGCAAGGGTTTATGCACAACCTTCAGACTCATCTTCTTGGAAGTCAGGCTCCTCGGGCTCCGGCTCCGGCTCCGGCTCCGGCTCCGGCTCCGGCGCCGGTTCTAGTTCAGGCTCTGGTTCTACCTCTGGCTCTGGTTCCGGTTCCGTTTGTTGTTCCAGGTCCGGTTCATCCCCTTCAGAGGCTTCAGCTTCTAGTTCTGGCTCCTCTGGAGTTCCAGATTGCACTGCCTCAGAGCCCTCAGGACCTCCGACCTCCTCTTGCTCTGAAGCTCTCGGCAGCCCAGGACATGTGATCCCTGAACTGGGTGCCTCAGGCGTCCAGTGGCCTGAGCATGGAGGGTCATAGCTGCGGTCCCGGTAGCCTGGGGAGGAAGTGGAATACTTGAGGCTCAATTCACCCCTCTGTGGTTAGTTACCTCCACATTCTCTGCCCTCCACTTACCCTTAGTTTTGCCTCACCCCAAGCCACGCCCCCGATCTCAACAAGGCTCCACCCTCCTGGTGCTCACCAGGCCCCACGTGCTGCCAATCCCAGGCGGGGTCTGGCACACGCACAGTATGCTGGGCACAGCGCAGTAGCTCCTGGCAAGCTGCCTCGCCCTTGCTCTGCACCAGCAGCAGCAGGCGGCGCACCCTGCGCTCTGCATCAGGCAGCGCATCCAAGGCTTCATACTCAGGCCCGGTGAGCACGCCCCGGGCCACCAGCGCGTCCAGCAGCAGCCCAGAGTCAGCCTGCAACGTATCTACCAGCCGTTTCCGTTCCCGGTCAATGGTCTCCGATGGCCGCTCCTGCACGTTGCCCATGTTCGGGCTATATCAAGGAGAAGGAGAGAAATGGGGGGAGGGGCGGCTGGCGTTCCCGCACACTGACCTCTCCCAGGAGTGATCTAAGTTCACCTCGGCATCAGAGTCTGGATGGTTCTTCAGCGGAAGACCTGGAGGCCAGGGCACGGAACTCACCCTCCAGCTTCATGGTTGCTGCTGTCCCGACTCCTCCGGTTCCTAGTCTAGTCTCTACCTGTCAGCTGATTGCTGCTCACCCCAGCTAGGACTTCCCTCCTAAGCCCCAGGCACCTGCCGAGCTGGCCACCAGTTGAGACCCAGTTAATCCAACTGAATTATTTTTTCTAAACCCAATTCCTTACCTGAACTGACAGAAAACCCTAGGATTGGTTCATACCTCCTCCCTGAACCCCGCAGCAAACCCTGGATCAGGGCAGCCTGCCTGATCTCTCATACAATCTGGTCTGCATCTGAAGCCTAAGTGGAGGCATGCACGCTCCATTCACCTAACCCCGAGAGGCAGGCATTCCAGAACCTTGCCCTTCACTCATCACCACACTGCAGTGTCAACGTGGTCTGTGACTCTTCTGGTTCCTTACTAAGCAGGAGAACTGAGTTCTCCTGAATTTTGATAGACCTCCTGGCATCCAGGACCCACTTGTTTCCCTGATGGCCTGGCAGTGACTCACAGTCATCTCTTACTTGACCTTGAAACACCCAAGACCCAGCTCTTAAAAACCGTTAAGGACTGCTTACCAAATTTTCAGTTTCCTCTCCGTGGATTATCCCCATTTTGAGAGGCTGCCTCTACCGAACTGGGTGCAAGTTAATCTACTCTGCTCGTCTCTATTATCATCTGAGGATTGCTGCTCACTTGGGTTGGGTGGCCTGATCCAGCCAGCAAGGGCCCTGGCATTAAGGAAAAAGGAAACCTGGCCGTTCCTTTTGCCTCAGCTTTGTCCATACAGCATCTTTCTAGGTCTCTTCCGCCCTAAATGTCCCTGTTCTACCTTCTTTCCTAGGTCATTGGAACACACACACACACACACACACACACACACCATGCCTCGCAGGTCTCAGGACTCTCACGCTGTACTGTTCCTGGTCACTTCACACCTTGGGCCCCCCTCCATGCCTCATATCTAAGTGTCAGCCCTTCCCCAGGGCCACTAAGCACAGACCAGGGACATTTCTTCCCACTCTCTCCCCTCTTCACACCCTATCTGTGTCAGTGGCCCTATAGTCACTCTGCATCTGCTTCTGCCCCTTAAGCCCACCATCAGCACTTTGCCTCCTGGAACAATGAGTGCCTCTGAGTACCTCACCCATGCCCCCTCCTCCCCTCCCTCCCCTTCCCTCCCCCCAACACAGTGACTTTGACAACTCTGGGCTAGCATTTATTGTTCCAGTTCTGTGGGTGAAGAGACAGGCTCAGAGAAACCCAGTAAAACTGGAATCTGACTTGGCCTACCTTAGACTATAAAGTCTCTTGCCTGGTTGTATGCCAGGCCTAACCTATCCTCTGTCCCCACTACCCATCAAAGAGTCTTAAGCTACCTGGTCTGGCTATTTTAATTCCCTCCCACCACTCTGGTCAGCTAGGTTCTTTGCCATTTCCATCCACCATTCAGTCCTGCAAGAACTAACTATGGTCCTAGCACTTCAGCTTTTGCAGATATTGTTGCTTGGGATTCTCCTCTCTCCCCTCTACTCAATGGATCTAGCCCTCAAGACAAATGCTCCCATGTCTACCCCAATTCTTGGGAATTCAAAGGTAGCTAGCTCCTTTTGTGTGCCATGGTCCTCATTACTGTGTTTTCAGGGATCACTATACTGTGTGTTCAGGACCTCTGCTCTCCTCAATGAGGCTTCCAAAGACGGTCTCCTATCACTGGTTACAGGGAAGGTGGTGAGGCCTGCACCCATTCCGGCCAGACTTTGAAGCTGGATTGCCCTTCTCTTTCTCCCTCCCTGTACCCCAAGTTATTTTTATGTTAGCTGTCTCCCCAGTAACTTAAATATTACCTCTCGTCTTGTCTGGGAAGCAGAGACCCTAGCTGTTTTAGACCCCAGTTGATCTATCTATCTATCTATCTATCTATCTATCATTTATCTTTTTTTCGAGACAGGCTTTCGCTGTTTGTAGCCCTGGCTGTCCTGGAACTGGCTCTGTAGACCAAGTTGGCCTGGAACTCAGAGATCCACCTGCTTCTACTTCCCAAGTGTTGGGATTAAAGGCCAACACCACCCAGGCTAGACCCTGATTTGGGGCCTTCCTTTGAGGTTATCACAGTTCTAAGGTGAGCTGGTTATGCCCTGGCCAGTGCATCAAAGGGCAAGCCTAAATGTTATTTTGAGCCCCAGGTGACCTGGTTTGGTCTGGGACCCCCAGCTTGCTGGCTGGCTGGGGTTTGTTGGGAAACTAGGGTAGAACCTGCAGGAGCCGGTCACGCATGCGCAACCGCAAGGGTCCCTCACCAGCCCTCTACTCAGTCCCAAAGCTTCAGTCCTGCGGAAGGGCGGGGCCCACAGACCTTCGAGCTCCGCTGCTGGTGGTGAGGCACGGTATTCCGCCCAATCTGTTTCCTTTCCCTCCCTGCTGGGTGGAGTCCGGCTTGTGGTCAGGAGCGTTTCGGACAGCCCCACTCCAGAGTTGAGCTTCACCGGGGCAGATGACAGGGCAGAAAGGGCCGAGCAAGCGGGGTGGGGACGCGAACAGCAGCTGCAAAGGGGGCGGGGCGGCCAGGGCTGCCGGGAATTGGCGGGGGAGGGGCACGCTTCTCTGGCTCTGCGAACTCGGATGCTGGACGCGGCGGCCACGCGCTGGCAGGGGAGGACGCATAGTCGGTTTCCCTCCCCCGCCCCAGAGCACCCGGGTTTGAGTCAGGGGGTCAGTTCAGCTCACAGCCCCACTTGTCCAGCCCACTCTGGGCCTTCTAATTGCTAGGTGCTTTTAATTTGTCCTATGATTCCTCCCTCTGCCTGTCACAGATAAGTTTAGAGAAGGGAACTGACTTGCCCAGAGTCAGAGACGCGTGCATGGAGGAGCTGGATGTGGCGCAGAAACGCCTGCTTCTTGGAAGTTACAGTGGCCGGCATCTCAGTGCCAGTGGGAGGGTTAGGCACTGACTCCCAAGTACCACCGTTCTCCAGGTAGGGGCTTCCATGAAAGTCCAAGCGTCTGGACGTTTCTAAGTCCAAGCATCCGGACACTTATATGAACGCAAAGTCGTCGCCCACCCATGACTCTAGTGATCTTTGGTTGATAGAAAAAAAGGAGAGACCAGAAACAGAGTTTGGGGAATGCAGTTTATGTTGCAGGACTCGCTAGGGTAGTGGAGAGAGGCTGCGCATAACGGGGGCTTCGTTCACCTCCCCCCAGGGGACGCCAGGAAGCCTAAAGGGGTGTGTGCGGCGTGCCGGTTCCTTAGCCAGGCTTTTTCAGAGGGGTGGGGGCTTCAGGGGGAGGAAGGACTGGCTCCAGGGTCTAAGTAAGAGGCACTGCTTTCAGGGGTATTGTAAAGGGTTAAAGCCCCAGGCACTGACAGGGCTGTACCCTCCAAATCGGCAGGAACGTCCAGCAGGAGTGGGGTTCCCAGCGTGTGGTCTTTCCCTAGGAGGAGTAGGCGGTGCTTAGGAGAGCCCTCCTACAGTTAGGATGTAACATTATACACACACACACACACACACACACACACACACACACACACCCTTGAAAGCATAGCCCAGGCTGGCCTTGAGCTCATCATCTTCCTGCCTCAGACTCCAAGTGCTGGGATTACAAGCATGCACTATCATATCTAGCTTAAAACATCATTCCTGCCGGGCTGTGGTGGGGGAGGCAGAGCCAGGCGGATCTCTCTGAGTTCGAGGCCAGCCTGGTCTACAGAGCGAGATCCAGGACAGACACCAAAACTACACAGAGAAACCTTGTCTCGAAAAACCAAAAATAAATAAATAAATAAATAAATAAATATGATGGTATGGGTGACTCTAGAAGATTCTACAGGGCAACCTGAATTCAGGGTCATCCCTCCCCAACCTAAGCTGCCCTGCCCACGCGATCATGGTAATTCAGATCGTGGTGGTTTCTGCCCAGGAGTCCCATTACCACCGTTACCTACACCTGAAGAACTCAGCTCCTTGACTGTCAGCTCAGCCTCGCCCCTCTCTTGAGCCAAGGGCTGCATCTGTGTGGGAGAACCCCAGGAAGCAGCTCAGAGGGGAGCCCAGGAGGTGTGGAAGAGAGCTGGGGAACCCCTGGGGCAATTCTTCAGCCATGAACCAAACCAACCTTGAGCCACGCCTTTCTTACCAGAGACAACTCCATGTCCAAGTCCATCAGGGTCCATTCTCGTCCTTGCAGGTTAGGGCCCAGCACCTGGGAAGAGCTCGGGTAAGTGGTGCCCTCACAGGCTGCACACACAGCTCAACTGCCTGTATCTCGTGCCCTGCTCCAGGCGAAGAGATACTCACATCCGTGGGTGCTATGGACTCCACGGTCTCTGGGGGAGGCCGAAACAGCATTGGGGGCAGCAGACTCTCGGGGCTCCGGTTACCCCGCTCCAGGCCCAGAGTTCCCCTGTGCACAAAGAACACTATTGGTCTATAATACCCACCTCCTGTGGAACTTGCAACATCAGGTTTAAGTTGCCCCAACAACTAGAACATGCTGAGAGACAATACTTTCTTTCAATTCCCCCTAAAAAGGAAGATTTTTTCCCCCTTTTAAATTTTGTGGGAGTGAGACATCCTCTTGTTATGTAGCCCTGGCTGGCCTCAAACTTACAGCAATCCTCTTGCCTCAACCTCCTGGGTGCTAAAGGGGTATCTTTGCTGTTGTTTGACAAAGGGTCTCGTGTAGCTTAGGCCGTCCATGAACTTTGACTAGCTAAGTATGACCTTCAACTCCTGACCCTTCTGCCACCACCTCCTCCATAGTGCTGGCATTACAGCAGGGGTATGTCACCATGCCCAGCTTCTAATAGGTCACCTTGATTTGCCTTTGCTTCCTACCTAAGACCCGAGATCTCGGGAGAGGTCCCCTTCCTATATAAGCGTAAATACAAGTAAAGGTTTTCTATTTGGTTTTTGTTGTGGATGCCTGTGTGTTCCAGTCTTGGAGTTAGAATTTAGGCCTTGAGCATGTTAGGCACGTACTCCACCACTAACCTATGTCTCCAGCCTAGCCACCCTTTTCCTTTTATTTCTATTTTTGATTTATTTATGTGATTTTTGGAAACAGGGTTTCTCTGTGTAACAGCTCTGACTGTCCTGGAACTCACTCTGTAGACCAGGCTGGCCTCGAACTCACAGAGATCCGCCTGCCTCTGCCTCTTGAGTGCTGGGATTAAAGGTGTGCACCACCACCACCTGGCAGATTTATTTCATTTATTATTGTTGTGTGTATTATGTGTCTTGGGGGTGGGGCATGTGTAGAGGTCAGAGGGGACAGTTTGTGGAGTTGATTCTCTCCTTCCACTTTACATGGGTTTAGGGGTTGAACTCAGGTCAAGGGGCTTTTGTGGCAAGTGCTCCACCTGCCGAGCCATCCTGCCAGATCTTCCTTTTATATTTAGACAGAGTCTCACTAAGTCACCAACATTGGTCTTGAGTTCCCACTGTAGCCCAGGCAGACCTTGAACTTATGATACTCCTGCCTCAGTTTCCCAAGTAGTTGGGTTGACACCCCTGTGCCACTAAGACCAGCTACCATTGATGGTTGAGCTCCTGTAAATGATAATCATCCTAGTGAACTAATTTCAGGGTGCTTAGTGACTTGATTGGGAGTTTTCATTTTCTCAATAATTTTGATGCTTTTTGGAGCATACTCTGAGGAATCAGGTCAGGGTCATGAGAGTCTGATGCCCAGTGCCCTCCCTTAGCTCCCACAGGACAGACAAAGCAGACTCTTCTTTGGCCAGTATATGTGGCTCTATCTCTAACGCATCAACATTGGCTCTGCTCACCTGTCAGGTACCTCCCTGGGGCCCCTTGGTTCAGGCTGTTGTATACTCCTGGGCCCCTCAGGGCTGTAGCTCCCTTTCCCTTCCAGGATGGCCTGCACCACAGCCACAGGCAGCGGTGGGGGCGCTGTCACGCAGAAGTCACACTCGTTTGGGGCCAGGGCCAGCCCGGCCTCGCCATCCCCCCCTGGACTGGCCGGCTCTTCTTTGAGCGGCGCCAGACCCTTCACCCTGCACCAGAGAAAAGCTTCAACCAGACCCTGACACCGACCTCTCCCCACCCCCACAGGCTTCTGGGCTCTGGGCTCTTTCCCATAGGGTCCCCAGAAGGCAGCCCCTGTCTTCCTTACCTCCTGCCACCAAGGGAGGGAGAAAGCCTGTGTCCTTCAGGAGATGGAGCATCTTCTGGGATGTCAGAGATGATGGGCCCTCTGGCCCTGTGAGGGCTGAGGCCCAAGGTAGTCTCTGGGAGAGGCTGCAAGAAGAAGGCTTGGCCCAGCCCTTGGCCTCTAGCTATAGAAACAGCCCAACCAGCACCCACCTGAACCAGGACTGAGGGTCAGGGTTTGAAAAGGAATCTATCTATGCTGGGGAGCCTAGGTCTGGTTGGTAGAATGGCGGCATCCATCTTTTGTGGGGGAAATGGGGAGAAGAAACAGGCTCCTCACAATCCTCTCTGTGCCCTAGGAAGAGGAGGAGGAGGAAAGACCACCTACCGACTGGATAAAGTAGGGGTCCTGGAGGAGAGCGCCAGATAGGGGGCAGGCATTGAATCTGGCAGGTGCTGGGCATGAGCTCCCCTCGTCTAGCATCAGGGACCTGTGCAGGGTGGGCAGGTTAGGCCTCCATGCCCCTCAGCCTGCACCTCCCTCCCCCCTCTCTCCCTCCCTCAGGCCCCAGCAGCCAAGTCAGCAGAGCTGAGGCCTGTTTCCAGGGCATCAGTCACATGCTGGACTGGAAGGGGCTCCCTGAGAGATGGGGGCCCTTTGGGGGTTGAGAGGGGAGGGAGAGAGCTTGATTTGAGCCCCAAGCTAGGGGTGCCTACTTTGGGCATAGGAATTTGAGGGTAATTACAGTCCTGGAATGGAAGAGAGGGGAGGGGGTGGGAAGTGGACTTAATGGGTGGTGGAGTTGGGGGTAAGAGGTAGGGGGAGTCCTGGATGGAGGGAGGAATAAAGATTCCTGGCTAAGTCTCTGGAGGGGGTCCCTGACAAGGAAGGGAGTCCTGGCAGTGGGAATGTGGGTGTGAACACTACAGGCTTTTGGACTCACAGCTTTCTCTTGGTTCCTGTACTGCTGGGACCTGTCTGAAGTGGCCCAAACAGGCACTGGATTAGCTGAAAAGAAAGGGTTAATTCATACCTCAGGCCAGGCCCCTCACCTTGGAGAGGCGATTTCTGGCGGGTCTGAGGGACAGGGGTGGAGGTATAGGGTGCCCAGGAGTGGGGAGGGGGAGGGGGAGGGGTAGATGAACACCTTGCCGATGACCCGGTGCTGCTGACCGTGGCTCTGCCGCAATGTCACCACCTCTCGCCACAAGATCTCATTCTGCCTGGGGGGAAGGGGTGGGAAGATGCTGAGGCGCCTGAGTTTGCTCAGGCACCATGCCCCACAGAGTGGAGAGGTCACTAGCAGAGGGGACCTGCATCCTACAAGACTGAAGTTCCAGAGCTGAACCCATTGTCTGGATGGAGGCTCTAGCCTAAGAGTGGAAGAAGCTGCCCAGAGCCCCTCGGTGGCCGGTATTCTATCACCCATAACTCCACCCTTCCTTCCCTGTCCCGCACTGCCTGAGTTCCTGCAGCCGTGCCTCCGTGCTCTCTTGTACTCCCCTCAAAGCTTGCACCTCTCCCAGCAGTCGGCCCAGGTCTTCAGGACGCCATCGACTGTCATCACCTCGCAGGGCAGGTACCTGTAGGTAGGAGGCATCATCCCGGACAGGGTCACAGAAAACAGAGCCTGAAGTGCCAACGTTGGTGTTTTCCCATTTTTTTTTGCAGTTTGTCCCACCTTGCGGCGGACGCGCTCCAGTAGCTGCTCACGGCCTCGCACGAAGCTTGGGTGCTGGAATTCAACGTGGTCACGCTCTGGCCTGAGCAGGCCACCTTGCTCAATGCTCACCACCTTCCGAAAACCGTCTGGGGAATGGTGCGGGGGGGGGGGGGGAGGCGGGGGCATGAGCGTGAGTGTGAGCCGCTCCATCCTCTGCACCAAGGAACCCCAACCCGCTCCCCGCCTGGCAGAGGGACTCACACATGTTGAGTTGGCGAACAAAGCTCGCCATGTTGCTGTGCTTGAAATACTGGGGCAGTACTTCCTTGGCGAAGCGGCTCTGATCACTTACGAGGAAGCTGGTCCCACTCTACCAAGAACGAAGGACGCCCACCGGGTGCAGACCAGACTAGGTGAGTGGCGGCCACTCACTGCTGGGCCACACTCACTCACTCTGGGGTCCAGGTTTGCACCTCACTGGGAGGTGGGACTTAACCAGGTCAGAACCATAGGAGGCCTACTCTGCCGTAACCACAAATAATTCCTACCCCAAGCCAGACCCAGACTCGGTTCTCAGAAAGAACTAGCACATACCAAACCAGGGTCCACCTCAGACTGGTCCCAGACTCACTATGTGACCCTGAGCCAGAGGTAGAGCCAGCCCTTCCCTCTTCTTGGCCTGTTTTCTCATCAGTCGATGAAGTAAATAAAGTGAGAATTACTTAGGTCTCTTGGCTCTAGGACCCTTGCTCTTCCTCATCCTTATCTCACCTACCCCTTCCACCGTGATCCACTCTGGACAGCTGAACCGAGGTACTCACAGCCCAGTCCCAGGCGGGGGCTGGGTAGACACGGGTGTTCACAGACACTGGAGGGACCCCCGGGGACCACTGAGGGAGTTGAGGGGCCCCAGCCCTCACCGGGCTCCAGCGGATGAGGTGGTCTGTGCCTGGGTCGCCCACCAGCGCCCATAGCTTGCCGAGGAAGGCAGGTACCGGGCTGGGGCCTGGCTCCGTGGGCAGCGCAGCGGGCGCTTCCTGCATGGCGCAGTCTCGGCCGGGCTCAGCGTTCCAGCCCGGCCGCTGCGGGCTTGTCAAAGCCGCGAAAGTGCTGCGTTTGCCGCCCGCCCCGCCCTACTCCGCCCCTGGGCGCCGGGTCAGGCGGGGGCCGCGTGCGAACCCTAGAGGCGGGGCTCGGACAGCGGCCCAGGCACCAGCAGAAAGGGCTGACTGCAACGTAGGTGTGTGGGGATGAGGAGGGGAACCCAGGTTCGAGTCTCATCCTTCTCAAGTCCCTCTCTTTCTGGGTTGATTGGGAGAAATCATCTGTGGGCTAGAAGTCCTAGAAGTTCATCTGTGGACATAGTGAAGCCTAGGTAAGGGAGGGCAGACAGAAAGGGTGGTGGGTGCTGCTGGCCCTCCCCTGTCTATCGGAACGCTAGGGAATTGGTCATTCCTGGGATATTGAGTGCACCGATCCCGACCCAGCAAAGTCACAGCACAAAAGCCCCTGAGATCTCCGTTCTTGCACTTCTAGCCGTTCTGCTTGCTCGTCCAGCCTTTGTGCATTTCCTGCCCTCCCCTTAACAGCTGACTCGAGATCACAGGACGCAAGGATACTAAAGGATTTATTTACTTCACACTCACCCTTGACTTTTGGCTTGTATTTGTACCTGTCCTCCCCCCCAGCTCTGGGCCTCGGAGCCTCGGAGCTGGCGCAGAGTGGACAGAGGGGAGGGAGAGCCTAGAATGGGCAGAGACACAGAGGTTGAGAAGGCCCCGTGAATCTATGGAGCCTGGATCTGGTCTGGATGTCCTCATAGGCCACAATTCCGGAGAAGCATCGTAGTCAACGGACTACCTAAGGACGGGGCTAGCCGCTGGGGAGTGCCTGCGCAACTTGCTCAGGCCTTTCAGTGGCTTCGGGTCCGCGCGGTCCTGGAGTGGTGAGATTGCCCAATCACCGCACCAGCGTGGGCCGCCAGGGATGCGGTTCACGCTTTAGTTTGAGCGTGTAGCTGCGCAGGCGCGGACAGTGCGCGCGGAAGGCGTCCAGTACCGAGGGTCTCACCACGCAGAAGCAGTGTATCTCCCTCAAGCCCGCGCAGCGCGCCGCCAGCTCCTCCAGAGCGGTGTGCAGCTCGGTGGAAGCGGACGCGCGCACCTCGAGGGCGCGCAAAGTTTCGGCGTAGTGGCGCGCTGCGAAGCGCACTGGCCCTACCGTGTCACCCGAGAGGTTGAGACGCAGCACAGCCACTGGTACTGCTGGTTGCAGGACGCGCATTACGGCCTCGTCTGGAAGCGCGGGCTCCAGTTCCAGCTCCACCTCCAGCCCAGGGTGGCGGCAACTCAATGTCGCCCAGGCTTCATCAGGCAGAAGGGGCGCGCGAGCATCTTCGGGGCACGCGCACCGCAGTGCCAGGAGTGCAAAAGGGGCGCGATGTGGCGCAGCCAGCAGTTCCAGCGCGGCACGCGACAGACTAGCCAGATGCAGTCCAAGGGCGCGCAGGTGCGGGCAGGCCTCCAAAAGCTTGAGCACAGAGCTGGGCTGCACATTGTCCACCAGTGCATGGTTGTCCAGGAAAAGACTGCGGAGCTCGGGACAGTCACGTGCAGCCTGAAGCACCAGCGAGTCGTCCAGTGTGTAGGGCAAGCGGCGCAGGTCGAGATGGTGCAGTTGGTGAGCGGTTCTGCAGACTGCATGCACAGCGCTCAGGATGTCGCCGCCGGCATCGAAAAGTGGCTTCTCTCCGCGGCATTCCAAGCTCAGGCCTCGAAGTCCGGGGGCTCGGCCTGCCAGAGCAGTCAGTAGCGCGGTGGCCGCTCGGCGGCTGGGCTTCTTTGATGGTTCATATTCCAGCCTTAGGTTGTGAATATGGTCCAGGCAGGCGGACAGATATGGTGGCAACAAGTCTTCCAGCTCGCAGTCACAACTTGTGTTAGAGTGACACAGAAAGGAATTAGCGGTATCACCATGAATAGGGGAAGAAGCTTTTTTATTTATTTATTTATTTATTTTTAAAGATTTATTTATTTGTTGTGTATACAGTGTTCTGTTTGCATGCATCCCTGCAGGCCAGAAGAGGGAGCCAGATCTCATTACAGATGGTTGTGAGCCACCATATGGGTGCTGGGAATTGAACTCAGGACCTCTGGAAGAACAGCCAGTGTTCTTAACCTCTGAGCCATCTCTCCAGCCCCAATAAACTTTTTTAAAAAAATAATTAATGTATTGATTTTTTGTGTATAGTTGTTTTGCTTGCATGTGTGTCTGTGCACCACAGGTGTGCCTGGTGTTTGAGGAGGCCAGAAGACGTCGTTGGAGCCTCTAGGACTGGAATTACAGCCAGTCATGAGCTGCTGTGTGGGATCTGGGAATCGAATCCAGGTCTTCTGGAAAAGCAGCTAGTGCTCTTAACTGAGGAGCCATCTCTATGTGCCCCTCACTTTGGGTTCCACCGGCCCTCCCTGTTTTCTGTGATGGGAACTTCCATTCTGTTTGTTTGTTTATTTTGATTTTTTAAGGTCTTTTTCTTTTTCCCCCCTGAACTTTATTTATTATGTATACAGTGTTCTGCCTGCATTTATGACTGTATGCCAGAAGAAGGCACCAGATCTCATTACAGATGGTTGTGAGCCACCATGTGGGTGCTGGGAATTGAACTCAGGACCTCTGGAAGAGCTGCCAGTGCTCTCAACCTCTGAACCATCTCTCCAGCCCTTTATTTTGATTTTTTTTTTCCAAGACGGGGTTTCTCTGTAGTTTTGGAGCCTATCTTGGAACATGTTCTGTAGACCCATGCTGGCCTCACAGAGATCTGCCTGCCTCTGCCTCCCGAGTGCTGGGATTAAAGGCCTGTGCCACCACCGCCTGGCTCTATTCTTTTTTTTTTTTTTTTTTTTGGCTTTTTGAGACAGAGTTTCTCTGTAGCGTTGGAGCCTGTCTTGGAACTCACTCTGTAGATCAGGCTGACCTCGAACTCACAGAGATCCGCCTGCCTCTGCTTCCCAAGTGCTGGGATTAAAGGCGTGCGCCACCACTGCCCCTGGCTCTATTCTTTTAGATGTCTTCAGAGGCTTCTGCCTCAGGTTGAACACCCACCCTGCCCCCAGCCCTGTGAAAAACCAATGGTTTTTTTATTTAAGGAACTAGGCTTGCTCATTAGTCTGTGGAAGTGGAGCAGGGCCTCCAGACTGCCAGGTTCAAATTCTGCCTCTGTCACTTAGTTGCTGGATGAAGCCTCCAGGCCCAAGTGATTACGTCTCAGTTTCCTGCCTGTGCAAAGGAAATACTATCTACCTGCTACAGGGGCTTCTTATGAGGATTATATGAGCTAATTTATGTTAGGCACTTAGAACACTCCTTGGGGGTTGGGGTCAGAGCTTAGTGGTAGAATCCTTGCCTAGCAAGTGTGAGACCCTAGGTTCAATCCCCGGTACTCAAAAAACAAAACAAAACTACCCAGTACTAATTGGTATATAGTAGGCAGCCAATGAGTTTTTGTTGTCAAGTCTGAAGACAGTGGTCAGCAGGAAGCAACTCACCTGACGCTGGTGGCGTGCCACACGGCACTGCTGGTGGCGGCCACAGCCCAGGCCTTGCAGACTCTGGCAGCCACAGCACGGTCCCTGAGAGACAGTTCACGGAAGATGAGTGCCAACACTTCCTCTGGCAGTTTTTCTACGGGCTCCACCATGGTGTGGCTGGGGGGGAAGGGTCTGCTGCTCCCAGCAACTGGGCCTAGAGCAAAAGAGGGAGGAGCCCTGGGCTCAGAAAGGCCGGAGGATTTCGGAACTGCCAACGCTTGGGCGATGCCAATAGCCTGGGAGATGCTATCCAAAATTTGCAGAAAATGTAGAGATCCCAGCCTGTGAGATGGCTCAGCAGATAAAGGCACTTGCCCTCAACACTGATGACCTGAGTTCTATCCCTGGGAATCAGTGGCAGAAAGAAGTGACTTCTGTAAGTTGACCTCTGACCTCCACTGGCATGCATGTCCACCCTGGATGGAGCACTTCCATACACATACGCACATGAATAAATAAATAAATAAATGATGGATTTAAACAACAGCAACAACAACAACAACAACAACAGGATGGGCCTGGGGAGATGGCTTAGCAGCAAAGAGAGCTGGCTGCTCTTGCAGAGGATCCAGGCTTAGCCCCAGCACCCACATGGTGGCTCACAACTGTCCTTAACTCCAGTTCCAGGGATGTGACACCTCTTCTAGCTTCTGTGGGCACCAGGCACACACACCCATACATACATGCAGACCAACACCCATACACATAAAAATGCAAATCTAAAAATGATTTTTTAATCATTTAAAGACTGAAGAGATCCGGGTGGCGGTGGCGCACACCTGTAATCCCAGCACTTGGGAGGCAGAGCCCAGGCGAATCTCTGTGAGTTTGAGGCCAGCCTGGGCTACAGAGTGAGTTCCAGGACAGGCACCAAAAGCTATACAGAGAAACCCTGTCTCAAAAAACAAAACAAACAAAACAAAACAAAACAAAACAAAACAAAAAACCAAAAAGACTGAGGAGATGGCTCATCAATTAAGAGCATTCATTGCCCTCATAGAAGGTGGGGATTTTGTAACTCCAGTTCTAGGAGGTCTAATACTCTCTTCTCGCCTCCACGGCACTGCCCACTCATGTTACATAGACATACATGCAAACAATACACATTAAATAAATTAGTTAATTAAAAAAAGAAAATGCAGGGTTGGGGACTTAGCTCAGTGGTAGAGTGCTTGCCTAGCAAGCGCAAGGCCCTGGGTTCGGTCCTCAGCCCTGGAAAAAAAAAGAAAAAAGAAAGAAAAGAAAGAAAATGCTAGCTGGGCGTGGTGCAGGCCTTTAATCTTAGCACTCAGGAGGCAGAGGCAGGTGTTCAAGGCCTCTGAGTTCAAGGCCAGCCTGGTCTACAGAGTGAGTTCCAGGACAGCCAGGACCTTTACACAGAAAAATCCTGTCTCAAAAAACCAAAACAAACAAATAAATAAACAAAACAAACAAACAAGAAAAGAAAACGCAGAGGTTTCTGTTCAGAATGTTATTAATTTTCCCCAAAGGGTTAAGGGTGTAGCTTGGTGGTTGTGCCACACACACACACACACACACACACACACACACACTTCGTTCCCCTCTCTCCTCTCTTCTTTTTTCTTCTTTCTCATCTCTGCTGTGTAGCCTGCCTGGTGTTGAAGTTGAGATACTCCAGGCGGTTTGGTTTTCCTTCTTTCTTTTTTTCTTTTTCTTTTTGGTTTTTCTGAGACAGGGTTTCTCTGTGTAGCTTTGGTGCCTGTCCTGGATCTCACTCTGTAGACCAGGCTGGCCTCGAACTCACAAAGATCTGCCTGGCTCTGCCTCCCAAGTGTTGGGATTAAAGGCGTGCGCCACCAACGCCCGGCCCCTTCTTTCATTTTTATTTTTTAAAGATTTATTTACTTATGTATACAGTGTTTTGCCTGCATGTATGCCTGCAGGCCAGAAGAGGGCACCAGATCTCACTACAGATGGTTGTGAGCCACCATGTGGTTGCTGAGAATTGAACTCAGGACCTCTGGAAGAGCAGCCAGTGCTCTTAACCTCTGAGCCATCTCTCCAACCAGCACCACCAGCACCACCAGCACCACCAGCACCACCAGCACCACCAGCACCACCAGCACCACCAGCACCATCACCTCCACCTCCTCCTCCTCCTCCTCCTCCTCCTCCTCCTCCTCCTCCTCCTCCTCCTCCTCTTCCTCTTTTTCAAAAAGTCTTGGCTGGCCTGGAACTCACTATGTAGACCAGGCTGGCCTTGAACTCACAGAGATCCACTTGCCTCTGCTTTGGAGTGCTGTGACTAAGGGTATGTGCCGCCAAGCCTGGCTCTCAACGGTTCTTTAAACTACTTTCTCATTTGTTCAACAAACTTTACTTGACTCCATCGGTTTTGAGTTGAGGAATCCTGTCCCCAGCCCTTCCACTAGAAAGTGACTGCTGTGTTTATCAGGCGTGTATCTTAGTGAAATGTGTGTGTGTGTGTGTATATATATATATATATACACACACACACACACACACACATTGAGATCACTAGCCAATCAGGAAATGAGGCTCCTTCGTGCTGTCTCCACCCCCAGGAACTGACTTCCCGCATGCTTTCTGGGACAGACCTATGGAAAAAAGCTTGCAGCTTTGGAGCCGGACTGCTCTGGCACCTTGAAGGGTTGTTGTTCAAGTTAGGACCCTGATTCTTGTGTAGCCCTGGTTCTCGCGAGCTAATTAAGGTTTGGCTGGAACTCCACAGACCCACTCTAGAGCTCAGCTTTTAGAAGGAGGATGGGGTTGTTGGAAGCTGTGAGTTCTTTTTGAAGCTGACAGTTTTGTTTCAAGGTGCTGGAGGTTTTTGTAAATGTTCATACCACTTGCCATTTAATTTCCCCATGTCTTCCAAGCGTATGGTTTCTCGTGGAATTTGCTCCAAGTATACTCTAGAGTTTCGGATACCCGGAGCCAGGCTTGTTCTGGAATCACGGTCCCCCATTTTAAGTGCTAAAGAGTAGCCGAGATTAGATCACCGAACTAGATTCCTAGGGGGCGCCAGAAAAATTCTCATCTCCAGGAAACACCCTCTGATTGAACCCCAAGAACTGAATTTAGTTTGGCAGCTCTCACTCTGGAGCCCTTTGGCCTCCAAAATCTCAAGCTGCTTAAGTCATGACTAGTGGGCAGTTCGTCCTGCCATCTAACCTTGGGTGTCGTTTTCTTACCTGCTCAGCGGACTAGGTGGGCTTTGCCCGGAGGCAGGGGACTGGCCACGGAGGACAGCAGGGCAGGAAGAAGAGGCCCTGAGCGGAGAAGGCGGGACGCGCGGGCTGACCCGGCGGCTTGGACTGGGGCGCCGCCCCTGCGTCTCCGCGCACACCCGGAAGCCGCGCGCAGCGGAGCGGAGCGAGTGTGTGGCCTCCAGGTTAGTACGGAGAATGGGTGGGCTCCCTTGGTGCAACCGGAGCAGAGAGCGATCTGGCTCCCGAGGGTGGGCACCGCGCCGGGGTGACACGCAATTGCTGGCTATTTAGTGGTGGGTGCCTGTTGGGCTGCTTCGGTGGGAGGCGCGAGGGTCTTCGGACCTCCACCTTCTTGGTTTCTTGTCCCAACTAAGTGAGTGTGAACGAAATGGGATTCAGGGCCCTGCAGGCAAGAGGATTTGGCTTCAGGGCTGGCCCGGAATGGTTCTGAGAGCCCCCTTTCTGCCTGAGCCCTGGCATGTGTGAACCCCTAGCTTGAAGGCGGGGTAGTGGGGAGTCTGGGAACCTCCCTCTGCTAGGTGGCGTACAGCGCAGCCAAGCAGGGGCGTGCCCTAATGGTATGGGAATCTCAAACTTTCAGTTCTCCAGTGGGGTGCTATGCTTGCCCACCCAGCCAGAAGTGGGGTTGCCTGGGGACTGTTATGCATTAATGGGGGCATTTGTTACTAAGTTGGTATTGGTGTCCTAGGACCCAGCCTAGAAGCCTCTCAGTGGGTGGTAGGCATTCGTGGAAGGACTCCTGGTAAGGATTTCTTTTTTTTCTTTTGCGCGCGCGCGTGTGTGTGTGTGTGTGTGTGTGTGTGTGTGTGTGTGTGTGTGAGATAGGGTTTCTCTGTGTAACCCTGGCTGCCCTGAATCTCTCTGTAGACCAGACTGACCTCGAACTAAGAAATTCCCCTGCCTCTGCCTCCTGAGTGCTGGGATTAAAGGCATGTGCCACCACTGTCAGGGCATCCTTCATTACTTTTTAAGAAAGACCTTTATGCACTGGGGTGTGGCTTGGTGGCTGAGAATTTGGCTGCATACACATGGCCCAGGGTTCAATCCCAAGTATGGAAGAGACTGGGGTCTTGCTTTGTAGTACAGGCTGGCTTCAACCTCCTGATCTTCCTGCCTCTGGCCCCTGAGTGCTGGTACCATCATAACAAGGTCTTTTCTCCTCCTCTTCCTCCTCCTCCTCCTCCTCCTCCTCCTCCTCCTCCTCCTCGCACATGTTAGGCAAGCACTTTATCACCGAACTATTTATTCCGGCCTTTTTTCTTTTCTTTTCTTTTCTTTTTTTTTTGGCTTATTGAGCCAGGGACTCACTATGTAGACCAGGCTGGCCTCTGCCTCCTGAATGCTGGATTAAAGGCATGTCCCACTATGCCCCACCTCTTTTCTCTTAATACTAAAGAAATATGTCTATTATATACAAAATAGAAGATATTGTTAAATACAAAGAAAATTGAACTCAACCCCCGCCTGCCCAGAGATAAACAATAACTTTCAGGCTGTTTTAGCAAATATACATGTGTTAGTATGTTTCCTATGAAGACACTGATGAAGGAGGGTTTCAAAAGCTGTGTCCCCTAAATTGCCAACTTATCATTTCTCTTGGTAAGGTTTGTGTGACACCTTGCCCAGGGGCTAAAGTTGTTGTTGTTTTTGTTTTTTTGGGTTTTTTTTTGTTTTTTGTTTTGAGACAGGGTTTCTCAGTGTAGTTTTGGTGCCTGTCCTGGATCTCACTCTGTAGACCAGGCTGGCCTCGAACTCACAGAGATCCTCCTGGCTCTCAGGGGCTTTCTTAACCTTGACCCTCATTAGAGGTTTAGAAGCAGGATTCTGACAGGTGATGAATGGAAGATATCATAGCACCGAGGGGCTCTGTCTCTCTTGACAATTAGGGAATCTGTTTAGGAACACCTGAAGAAAACAAGGGACTTATAACAAAGTAGAATGATTTAGCTTACATAACTGAGCAGTCAGGATGTGGATCTATGGTTAAGAGTGTATGATCTGCCAGGTGGTGGTAGCACACGTCTTTAAACGCAGCACTCAGGAGGCAGAGGCAGGCAGATCTCCGTGAGTTGAGGTCAGCCTGGTCTACAGAGTGAGATCCAGGACAGCTAGGGCTATACAGAGAAACCCTGTCTTGAAAAACAAACAAAACAAAACAAAAACAAGAGTGTATGTCCTGGAGGCTGGAGAGATGGCTCAGGGGTTAAGAGCACTGTGAGGACCCTGTTCAATTCCCAGCACCCACATGGCATCTCGCAACTGATTGTAACTCCAGTTCCAGGGGACCTGACACCCTCACACAGACATGCAGGAAGGCAAAACACCAATGCACATAAAAAATAAATAAATCTTGGGGCTGGGGATTTAGCTCAGTGGTAGAGCGCTTGCCTAGCCAGTGCAAGGCCTTGGGTTTGATCCTCAGCTAAAAAAAAAAGAGGAAAAAAAAATCTTAAAAAAAAAAACCTTGCCGGGCGGTGGTGGTGCATGCCTTTAATCCCAGTACTTGGGAGGCAGAGCCAGGCGGATCTCTGTGAGTTAGAGGCTAGCCTGGTATACAGAGCGAGATCCAGGAAAGGCGCAAAGCTACACAGAGAAACCCTGTCTCGAAAAACCAAAAAAAAAAAAACAAAACAAAACAAAACAAAACAAAACAAAAAACCCAAAACCTTGTATGTTCTGAGATGCAATATATAGCTCAACAGTTAAGAGCACTGGCTGCTCTTCCAGAGGACCCAGTTAGATGCCCAGCACCCACACAATGGCTCACAACCATCCATCCCAGGAAATTGGTACCCTTTTCTGGTCTTTATGAGCACCAGATGTGCATGCAGGCATACAAGCAGGCAAAACAATAAAAAAATAAGAGTGTGTGTCCTGCCAGACATGGTGGCGCACACTTTTAATTCCAGCACTTGGGAGGCAGAGGCAGGCAGATCTCTATGAGGTGGAGGTCAATCTCATGTGCATGGTGAGTTCCAGACCAGGCAGGGCTACTCAGAGGGACCCTGTCTCAAAAGAAAAGAAAATAAAAATAAAAAAGAAAGAAAAAGGAAAAGAAAAAAAAGGGTATGTTCTCATCGTTTGGCCATGTTTCTTTCCATGTAGGCTCTCTCCTTCCCTCAGATAGGTTCTTTCTAAACAGTAGCCAAAGAGACCTATTCCTCCTTCCCTCCAATTCATCCCCAAGGGTAGGGAAATTAATGCCACTTCCTTAGTGATCCACTCAGGGATGCAGAGTTAAGTTTCTTTCTTTTTCTTTTCCTGGTTTTTTTGAGACAGGGTTTCTCTGTGTAGCTTTGTTGCCTGTCCTGGATCTCACTCTGTAGCCCAGACTGGCCTCGAACTCACAGAGATCCGCCTGGCTCTGCCTCTGGAGTGCTGGGACTAAAGGTGTGCACCTCCACCGCCTGGCAGAGTTGAGTTTCTTTAGTCTAGTTTGAGCCCTATATTGAGTCTTGACTGGCTTCTGATGAATGGTGAGTGGGATGTGTAGACTGGTCAGCCTTGCTTTTCACATCCAAACTTGGATCTAGGCAGTGAAAATTAAGTGAAGCCAGGTATAGTGGGAACATAGTGGTACTTTGCATCTGAAAGGGTTTTGGGAACTTACTGTTAAGCTGAAGGCAAAGCTAAGACATGAACCTGGTTGATCTTGAAGCATGGGCACGATCCAGAAGGAAGATGTCTTTTGTCAGCCTTGGTAAGAGGGACATACTGGCCTGGGGCCCACTGCAGGGCCCACTTCCGTTATTCTGCTACTGTGACCCTAGACTTCTTTTTTTTTTTTTTTGTTTTTTTCGAGACAGGGTTTCTCTGTGTAGCTTTGCGCCTTTCCTGGAACTCGCTTTGGAGACCAGGCTGGCCTCGAACTCACAGAGATCCGCCTGGCTCTGCCTCCCGAGTGCTGGGATTAAAGGCTTGCGCCACCACCGCCCGGCGACCCTAGACTTCTTGTCAAAAGTGGTGGAGGGACAATCCCGGGTTCAAGTCTGGGTCGGACTGGGCCAGACTGTGGGCAGAGCCAAGAGTTGGGACTTCTGTGGAAGGCCAGCTAGGCCACGTGAGACTGGATATTTGTTTCCAAGTCTGGAGACAAATTGTTTGCATTTCTAGGAGGCGAGATGGCAGCTGGGCAGAATGGGCATGAAGAGTGGGTAGGCAGCGCATACCTGTTTTTGGAGTCTTCGATGGACAAGGTGGTCCTGTCGGAAGCCTACACAGATCCCCAGAAGAAGGTGGCCATATACCAGGCCCTGCAGACTGCACTGTCAGGTGTGTGGCTGGACAGGCGGAGGACAAACACTGTGGGACGTTGTGAGTGGGACTGGGTTTGGGGCCCCACGTCTTTGCCTCTGTGGGTTTCGGCTCAGACACCTTGAAGAAAAAGGTTATTTTGGTATGGGGTTGGAAAAGGTATGAGGAGAGAGGGAGGACCCCGCCGCTGGCTCCCCCCACCCCTCCGCCCGGCTGTGTGAGGTCCGCAACCTTTGCTTACTGCTCATATGTCCTTGAGTGTAGACATTTGTGCGCTTGTCTGTGTCTATCTAGCTATACATGTTTCTTTTCTAATGTCACCTTGCTGTACATCCATTCCCACTTGTGAGCAACCCATTCACTCTTTGCTACTAATTGCACTTTTCTGTCTCCTTTTCCCCTCTCCCTGCAATACTCTTTGCCCAATCCTTCCCCAGTACCTATCCTTTCTGTTCCCCTTCCCCTTCTCAGGGCAGAGACCACAGGAAGCTGTAGCTGGTTGGGGTCGGGAGAATGGTCTGACTATAGGTTTAGCCTCCTGCTCTGGCTGCTTGGAGAGAAGTCCTGTTTGGGGACAGCAAATGGCCTGACTGCCCGCCTCTGCAGAGAGTGCGGACGGCCCTGACGTACTGCAGATACTCAAGATCCATTGCAGCGACCCGCAGCTCATCGTGCAATTGCGTTTCTGCGGGCGCCTGTTGTGCGGCCGGTTCCTTCAAGCCTACCGCGAGGGGGCGCTGCGCGCCGCGCTGCAGAGGTGCATGGCCTCCGCACTTGCCCTGGAAGCCGTGCGGCTGCAATTGGAGTTGCATGCTGGCGCAGAGCAGCTGGACACTTGGCTGACCGACGAGGAGCGCTGTTTGAATTACATCTTAGCCCAGAAGGTGCTACCATCTGGAGTTAGGATGGGATGGGCGGGGATTTGCGGCCCAAAGCAGCACTTACTGTGCACCCTTTTGCGCAGCCGGACCGGCTCCGGGACGAGGAACTCGCGGAACTGGAGAAGGAGCTGGGCAAGCTGACGTGCGACTGCACTGGCCAGGGTGGAACCATACAGGTTGACTCAGCCGCTTCTAAGTCCCTGGTTCCCTCTCCGGCCAAGGATAAGCCACTGCCGGCGGCCTGCCAAACTTTTCTGTTCCATGGTCAGCCCATAGGTGAGGTTCACCAGCAGAAGCGGGTCACCAATAGGTTGATCGGGGCTGGAGCATGGCTGGGCCCAGGGATCCGCAAGCAGGCGCGGGAGGGTGCTGGCTCTAGGGAAACCGGTGCTCACCCACGTCTCCTCATTTTCTCGGCAGTGAACCGGCCACTGACTCTGCAAGACCAGCAGACGTTCGCTCGCTCAGTGGGCCTCAAATGGCGCAGGGTGGGGCGCTCGCTGCAGCGTAGCTGTCGAGCCCTGAGGGATCCTGCTCTCGACTCGCTGGCCTATGAGTATGAGCGAGACGGGCTATATGAGCAGGCCTTCCAGCTTCTGCGCCGCTTCATGCAAGCCGAGGGCCGCCGTGCCACGCTGCAGCGCCTGGTGGAGGCGCTGGAGGAGAACGAGCTCACCAGTCTCGCAGAGGATCTGCTAGGCCAGGCGGAGCCGGATGGCGGCCTGGCCTAGGTCTGGTTGAGCCAGGGTTTGGACCCCACCGGTGGCTGTTGGGGTCTTTTTACTGCTGCTCTTGCTACCGCTGACCACTTTCCATCCACTGGACTTGCCCACTTTGCCGAGCTGCTGGAGCGGAACTGACTGCCTTCCTCAGGAGCCAGGCAAGCACCACGGAACTTCAGGGGTACATCACTGAGGATTCTACTCCAGATTCTTTGATGGAGACAGTGTAGATGTCTCTGTCTTCCCATCCTAAAAGACGACTTCCTGAAAAAAACTCACCAAGGCCGGGCGGTGGTGGCGCACGCCTTTAATCCCAGCACTCGGGAGGCAGAGCCAGGCGGATCTCTGTGAGTTCGAGGCCAGCCTGGGCTACCAAGTGAGTCCCAGGAAAGGCGCAAAGCTACACAGAGAAACCCTGTCTCGAAAAACAAAACAAAACAAAACAAAACAAAACAAAAAAACAAACAAACAAAAAAAAACTCACCAAGTACCTGGACCTTCTGAGGTCTAGATGTCTGTCATTCAAGATGCTGTAAATACTGTTGTGATCAGGATGCAAGAATCTTCCCTGTCCTTGGCTCATACTCAACGTGGGACCTAAGCACTTTGCAACGATAATAAAATGTAACCCTTTTACAGACTCATCGGAATACCGAGGTCTAGCCCAGGTTGGGGTCAGGCTCCTTCAAGGGATGAGTGAACCAGGTGGAGTAGGAAGAGGAGGGGCAGGGTTCTGGGTACATCAGGCTTAGGTGGGGCCTTAAGGAAGGTGAGAAGGAGGGATGTTAGGACAAGTTTAGCGGGGCTAGATGGGAAGAGGGGTTGCTTCCTGTCCTGTTAGTGGGGGTTTGGTGAACCATTGTATAGTTGTTTTTGTTTGTTTGTTTGTTTGTTTGGTGTTTGTTTGTTTTTTGTGATCATCTTTTTTGTTGTTGTTGTTTTTTAAAGACAGGGTTTCTTTGTGTAGTTTTGGTGCCTGTCCTGACTCTCACTGTGTAGACCAGGCTGGCCTTGAACTCACAGAGCTCCGCCTGGCTCTGTCTCTGAGTACTGGGATTAAAGGCATGTGCTACCGCTGCCCAGTTTTTTTTTTTTTTTTTTTTTTTTGACACCCTATCTTCTCGACTGTGATGGTTAAGTGATCATCTTTTAAGTATGGGCTTAAAACAGATATTGCAATGAGCTTTAATTAGAAAAATTAAAATTTCAGCCAAGCAGTGGTGGCACACACCTTTGCACCCAGCACTGGGGAGGAAGAGATAGGCAGATCTCTGAGTTTGAGTGAGTTCCTGGACAGCCAGGGCTACACAGAGAAACCCTGTCTCAAAAAACAAACAAAAGGAAACAAATTAGTATTTCAAATACATTATTAGGGAACTTTACAATTGGAAAGGGATGCACAGTTTTACCGACTAGTAAATCCTAATTGAAATGATCAGGCAAATACAGTAAAACTGCATCTTTCCTATAACAAGTATACATTCTTTTCTGCAGGGACTCCTCTGTATGCCAGGGACCTGATCTCAGGATGATGTCATCGTCTCTGTGAATTTCCCCTTCCTGAGGAACACTTTCTTCCTCATTTTTCTTCTTCAATAATAATGCATTTCTTCATCTTGAGATCCTTCCTCCTCACTTTTAGTGAACTATGATCCAGCCTTAGTAACCTTCTTCCCAGGGACCCAGAAGAGAAGCTACGAACAGCGTGAATTATTTTCGGGAAAAGAATCTAGGTACACCGAGCTCTTTGTCCATCTACTTTATTCCTCTGGGATAAAATTCTGTCTACACAGCTTCAGTCCTGCTCTCATGCCTAGCTCCTTTCTTGCCCGATTTCTGTCTACATTTATCTGCTGTCCTCTAAGTTCTGTCTTCATTCTCTCATCTTAGTTCTGCCCCATCTAGGTTTTCATCCATCCAGTTCTTTCCCATCTTCTCTCCCATCTCCTTCTCTCTCATCTTGTTCTTCCCCATCTGGCTCTTCCTCATCTTCCATCTCATTCCTCTTATTATTCTCTTCTAGCCCTTCAATCTAGTTCTTCCCCATCTCAGTTCATTCCCCTCCAGTTCTTACCCATCTAGTTCTTCCATTCTCTTTTTTCTTCTCTTCCTCCCAAGTCTCTGAGGTTTGTAGTTATATACCCATGCAATAGCAATGCTCGGGTTAAAGCAAGGTCACCAGGCCTGAATTCCCTCAGGGTCAAAAGGAGGGGCAATAAGACCCACACAAAGGAGCAGTAACTGGCAGCCATCATCTGCAACCCAAAAGGGAGGTGACTAATGGGGAATAAAATCAACTGAGGGCTAAATTCGGTTAATATCTGAGCAAGGGAGATTTTATGTGCTCAACTATATTCTTAGAAGTGGTTAGTTAAAGTGTTAGGAGTCTATCAGTGACAAATGAAAATAAAACTGCCTTCTTTTCCTTTGGCCCCTTATCTGTCCAACCTATCTTGGCTACTGCTTTCTGGCAGGGCAGGGGAGTGTACTCGGTGACTGGGCAGCCTGAGTCGGCTTGATGTACCTGTAAGTAGAAACACTTTAGTTCTGAGTTAATAGTTAAAGGTAGATCTAAAACTAGAGATAAGACTTGGGAAAGGGAGAAAGTTAAGCTTAATTAGCACATCTGTCAGGCCTTCTCAAACAGGTAGTCTGGATGCTTAAGTCTGTTCTTAGAGAGTACAGAGGTATCTCTGATAAGATACTTTCGTCCTTTGAGGGATGGTCCTGGCTGGGTGCTGCTAAAGAGGATAATGACAGAAAGGCCTGAGATTAGGGATCCTGGCTGCATTGCTGCACAGAGGTTGTCTAAATATTCCTTTAGTAGAGGGGAAATGGTGCCCAATGAATGATGGAAAAACTATAATAGCACATGAGAAATTCATGGTAGGAAATGGCTAATACTCAAAAGTCAGTATCACCAAGACTCCATGAGCCTCAGCTTGACCTCTGGAAGGCCCTTGGCTTCTTCCAGGTATTAGCTTGCCATAATCAGCTGAAATCCTACTTCAAATATTTTTGCGGCTTATAGCAGGCACTCTTTTCAGGGTCTCCCTCTGTAGACCAGGCTTTTCCTCCATCCTCAAACCCAAGAGCTGAGATTACATACGCCACCGTGCCGGGCCTGCATTTTATCTAAGTCCTAAATGCCTGCTTCTCTTTCCCTCCCCAATTCTGAGCCTGCTCCATCTCCTCTGTAGGTAGGCAAGCTTCCTTGTAATCATCTCCTCTTCCTGCCCCAAGACATGGTTTCGCTCTCCGGTCACATTCTTCTCAGTTTATGATTTGCTGCAGCAGCAACTCATAACACACCTTCTCTTAACTCAAAAACACCTTCTCTTAACCCCCAGGTTTGTGGTCTCAGTTTAAGAAATCCAAGACTTTCCGAAGTTTAAGATTTTTCAGTTTCCACTTTGACCTTGTTTTCACTGAGACTGAAGCATAAGATTCAGATGTTTACAGGGCATGTGGCATTTGGGACGTTGGGGCAGGAGGATTGCATCAACTTGGAAGCCAGCATGAGCTACATATTGAGATGTAGCCCCCCTAAAATAAAACCCAACCAAACAAAAAAATCTTGACTCTCCCCCCTTTTTTTTGCTAGTACTTCCAACTGAACTTGTAAGTTCAACCTTCTAAGTTTATTTAAGCTAGAAGCCTGGGCTAGTGAAATTAATCCCGAATTACACATATTCAGAAACTCTAGAGTTGGCTGATTGATTTTTGTGGTGGTAGGGGTAGAACCCAGGCTCCCAGAAAGTGTTCTACCATTGAGCCACATTCTGGCTCTTGGTTTTTGTTTGTTTTTTGAGACAATCTCATCATGTAGCTAAGGCTGGCCTAGAATTCATGATTCTCCTACTTGCAATTTCTGGGTGTTGTGATTACAGATGTCCACCAAATTGTGCTAGGAAGTCTGTTTTTAAAATATCATCTGGGGAGCTGGGCATGGTGGCACATCATTAATCCTTGGCAGGCAAAGGCAGATGGATCCCTGTGAGTTAGAGGCCAGCCTGAGATAAATTGTGAGTTCCAGATCAGCCATGGTTAGGGTTCTGGCCTCAGGCACAAGCATTCACATGTATATACCCACACACATGCATATACATAATTTAAAGATCTTCAGGGGCTGAAGAGATGGCTTGGTGGTTCTTCTGGAAGATCAAGGTTTGATTCCCAGGAACCACATGGCAGCTCACAAACACCTTTAATTCCACTTCCAGGGGATCCAATGCCCTCTTCTGGCACCAGGCATGTGCACAGTGCACAGTTGAACAAGCAAGCAAATCATCCATACACATAAACTATTTTCCACAGACACACAGCAGTTATTAAGGACCAACTGTTATCACTGGGGCTTTGCTTCTTTTTTTCTTTTGAGATAGGGTCTCACTATGTAACGTTGGCTGTCCTGGAACTCACTATGTAGTCCAGGCTGGCCAAAATCTGGAGATCTGCCTGCCTCTGAGTGCTACGATTACTATGGAGTGTTGTTTTTAAATAACCCCACATTAAACTTCTTAATTTCTGTCTTCCTCCTGCTCTTCTGAAACTTCTTTATCCTTTACTCCTTCCCCACTATACCAAAGCCTAATTTAAAAAATTTAGAGGGGGCTGGAGAGATGGTTCAGAGGTTAAGAACACTGCTTGTTCTTCCAAAGGTCCTGAGTTCAATTCCCAGCAACCACATGGTGGCTCACAACTACCTGTAATGAGATCTGGTGCCCTCTTCTGGCTTGCAGGGATATGTGCAGACAGAACACTGTATACATAATAAACAAACAAATCTTAAAAAAAAAATTTAGAAATGAAAATAAAAAAGAATACATACATAAATGCCCACTACTGCCAAATAGTTGTTGGGGAGAAAGCACAGAACAGCGAAGTTCAGATTCTGATTCCACCTCCTGATCCCATACACTGCACTTGCACATCTGTATGATCAGGCATGCACAGCTGACCCAGAAACTCCTCCTTCAGTAGCTGCTCAGAAAAGCCAGAGTTTGGATTTTTTCCCTGCCCCTTTTTTGAGACAATGTCTCATGTAGCCCAGCTTGACATCAAATTCCCTATGAAACCAAGGGATTTTGATGAATGAATCAAATCACTGAATGACCCTGAACTTCTGATTCTCCTGAGTGCTGGGGATGAATGCCAACAGCTATTTGGGAGGAAGGATGTAACCGGCCTGTGGCCTTGGATGAGGAATGGGTTAAGTGATGACCAGGAGTTTGTAGTTAGTTGCCAGTGGGATGAAGATCTGGGGGAGGCCCTGATTGTCTCGTCACAGGGAATGATTATCCTGCAGGATTTTTGGATGAACCTGGAGCTGGGAATACTGGTGCAGGCTTGTAATCCCAACACTTCGGGGGCTGAGGCAGATGGGTCATCAGCTCCAGGCTCTGAGGGGGTACATAGCATGGTCTATCTTTATTTTTTTATTTTTTTGGTTTTTTGAGACAGGGTTTCTCTGTGTAGCTTTGTGCCTTTCCTGGAACTTACTCTGTAGCCCAGGTGGGCCTCGAACTCAAGAGATCTGCCTGCCTCTGTCTCCCAAGTGCTGGGATTAAAGGTGTGTGCCATCACAGCCCGGCCAGCATGGCCTGTCTTTAAAAACCCAAAAGAGGGCTGGAGAGATGGCTCAGAGGTTAAGAGCACTGGCTGCTCTTCCAGAGGTCCTGAGTTCAATTCCCAGCACCCACATGGTGGCTCACTACCATCTGTAATGAGCTCTGGCACCCTCTCCTGTATACATAATAAATAAATAAATCTTTAAAAAAAAAAACAAAACCCCAAAAGATCAGTGAGGTGTGTGGCATAAGACGGTCTGAATGAAAGCAGTTCAAGGAGGAAGGGAAACCAGGTCTAGAAAACGGGACAGCCTACGTTGGCTCTTTGGCCCCTCTTAGAAGCCTCCCCCCAACAATACCAGTCCCTGACGGCCCGATCTAGATTGCAGAAGCAACAACACAGTCATTACTACCTGCAAGGATACTGTATGTTGGGGATCAGGAAACTCAAAACTGGATCTGGGCAAGGAGACAGGAATGAAGTGCTTGCCTGGGAAATTAATGTAAATGGAAGTGGCTCCATTTTCTGTATCCATTGGATGAAGAGGGCAAGGAAGCACTGGGAGATTCCTGGATTCCACGAAACCTGGGGCACTAGTTTCTGCCTGTGTCATCTTGGGCCAAGTCACTTAACCCACAAAGCAGTGGTCCTCTCTGGGCAAAGAGCTGCCGGCAAGTCTGTAGGAACAGAACTTGCTGTCTTGTGTCTTGGGGTTGTGTGTGCTCGCGTTTACTGGTGGCAAGTGTGGCAGCTAGGAGGATGGGGGCAGCTACATACCACTGGGGCAGTTTATGGCTCCTGCTTGGTGGACCAGGGCTGCTGAGGAGAGGTGTTCTGAAAAATGGCCTGGGATGGTGGCCAAAGAGCTGAAAGTTAAGGCACTCAAGCCTAGGGATTTGGGTCCCATCAGCCAGAATGGGGACTCCTGTCAGCCTTCTGCAGAGGGTACCCAGAGACATGTACCGCTTCCCAAACCTCAGAAACACGGAATTCGGGCATCTGAGACAGCAAAAAGACCAGTGAGAATCGCTTGTAAGAAATCCTCTTAGGAATCAGCTCACACTCAGAGATGGCATTCCCTACACCAGGGCGGAGCTGAGCTCCAGATGTCAGGGCGTACACAGCAGGAGGATCACGTGGCATGGCCTCAGCCCCCTTCCTGCCAACGCTGCATTTGGCTCAAGCCCGGGTCATGGCTGCCCTTGGGACCCTGAGCTGACAGTTGGAGGGCTCCCTGCGTTCAGGCGCTGCGACATCCCCCTTTACACCCCTGCGGCCAAGCGTGAGTGCTGGGGTCCTCAGGACCAAGATCAGCGGCGGGGAGGGAGAGAGGAAGAGGAAGAAGGGATTCAGCTTTGGTGCACCCGGTCGGGGGTCGAGGCCTGCGTCTCCCTGCCCAGCCTTGGGTACCCTTCCTGGGCCGGGGCCGAAGTTGGAAGCTGAACTTCTTGTCCCTTAGGCTGCTGCCGTGCGTCAGGGCCCGGGGCGGAGGTCGACAGAGCGGATGAAGGAAGGCTAGCGGACCCCCGGGAAGGGCGGGGCTGGACATGAGGAGGAGGCTGCGCCTTTGCCGGGACGCGTGGCTCACGCTGCTGCTCAGCGCCGCCCTCGGCCTCCTGCTTTACGCGCAGCGCGACGGGGCAGCCCCCACGACCAGAGCACCACCAGCGCGAGGCCAGCCCCCGCGGCCCACTTCTGGTCTCCGAGCACGCGGGCTCCCCAACACCGCCCGTGCGGCCCCGCTGGCCTACGAGGACGACACCCCGGTGCCCCCGACACCTACGGGCCCCTTTGACTTCGGCAGGTATCTGCGCGCCAAAGATCAACGGCGCTTCCCGCTGCTCATTAACCAGCCGCGCAAATGCCGCAGAGACGGCGCATCTGGAGGCCCGCCGGACCTGCTCATTGCGGTCAAGTCTGTGGCCGCGGACTTCGAGCGGCGGGAAGCCGTACGTCAGACTTGGGGCGCCGAGGGTCGTGTGCAGGGGGCACTCGTGCGCCGAGTGTTCTTGCTGGGCGTGCCCAGGGGCACCGGCTCGGGCAGGGCGGGCACGCAGACGCACTGGCGCGCCCTGCTGGAAGCTGAGAGCCGTGCTTATGCAGACATTCTGCTCTGGGCTTTCGAAGACACCTTCTTCAATCTAACGCTTAAGGAGATTCACTTTTTAGCTTGGGCCTCAGCTTTCTGTCCAGATGTACGCTTTGTTTTTAAGGGCGATGCGGATGTGTTCGTGCACGTGAGGAACCTGCTGCAGTTCCTGGAGCCGCGGGATCCGGCACAGGACCTTCTTGCCGGTGATGTGATTGTGCAGGCAAGGCCAATCCGCAAGAGAGTCAGCAAGTATTTCATTCCCGAGGCTGTGTATGGACTGCCTGCTTACCCGGCCTATGCGGGGGGCGGCGGCTTTGTTCTTTCCGGAGCCACGCTCCGCCGCCTAGCAGAGGCCTGCTCACAGGTTGAGCTCTTTCCCATAGACGATGTCTTTCTGGGCATGTGTTTGCAGCGCCTGCGGCTCACACCTGAGCCTCATCCAGCGTTTCGCACCTTTGGCATCGCCCAGCCTTCAGCTGCACCGCATCTCCGCACCTTTGACCCCTGTTTCTACCGAGAACTGGTGGTAGTGCATGGGCTATCTGCAGCTGACATCTGGCTTATGTGGCGCTTGCTGCATGGGCCTCAGGGACCAGTCTGCGCACATCCACAGCCTGTGGCAACAGGTCCATTCCAATGGAACTCTTAACTACCTATCACAGTATCAAGCCTTTCACTCAGCTCCAGAAGGTAACATTAAAGAGCTCGAAAGGTTTCCCATGTGGGTTAATGGTGTACATGGCTTTTCTCCAGATTACTGAGTGCGCAGCACTGACTCACTGAGAAAAAGCCAGGGCCAAGGTGTCTTGACCAGCAGACTCAAAAGAAGCTGGCATATTTAATGATTCTAGTAGCCAACAGCATCATTGTGTGTACCAGTGAGGATCTGGCTGGAATGCTTAGGATGATACAAACACATGCTGGTATCCCCATGGCCAGGCCTCCCAGCCCTCACAGACCTGGCAGGCACTTTAGTTATTTGCTTCCTTCGTTCTCCACATCTGGATTCCCAGTGGCCATATCTTATCTGTCCCCTTTGAGGTCTGCTGTGTTGGAGCCAATCCTTTAGGCCCACGTTTGCCTGTAACATGAGGGATGGGGCCAGGATGTGTCATGGTCTTGTCCACTGTGTGCACACACACTATGTCAGTGGACCCGTCCCCTTCCCAGGAGTCCTAAGACTCCTCTACTATAAAACTTCTCATAGTCCTCAACCACAGCTTCAAGAAAACCAACAGTTCACATTTCAGTACAAACACCTCAGGCAGCAGCACACAGCAAGCTGTCACTGAGGGCATAGGTGCTTTATTGGAAAGGGGATGAGGAAGTTTCCTCTGTTCAAGAGGATGGGAACAGTCCTGGCTACCCTGACAGTGGGATGTGCAGGGTCTCTGGCCAGATCAAGGTCCAAATGGGAAGACACCTGTCAATCAGAGTCATGGGAGTGCCACACAGGCCTGGCTGTAGGCCCAGGAACCATACAGACAGCTGGGGCAGGTCCCCTGCACATTCATTATGAACTATACAAGATGAGGCTGTACATGAGTTAATTACAAAAGTCATTATTTACAAAAATCTGTACACACATTTGAAAAACTCACAAAATTGTCATCTATGTATCACAAGTTGCTAGACCAAAATATTAAAAATGGGATAAAATTATACGTTTCTCTTCTCAATTCTTTTCAAAAGGATTAATATTTAAAGCACATATATGCGACTTTCCATTAGCAAGACCCATGTAAGAAACGCAGCAGCCCAATCTTCTTTGAGCCCCTAGGCCTCAAATCAAGTGGCCAGGCCAGTGCCCACAAGTGGGGCAGGGAGCTGGCCCACAGTGCACAACAGAATGCTGTAACAGAAGGAGGAAGGTGTCTTTGGCTAACACTTTGGCATTAAATAAAAGAGGCAAACAAGATGGAAACATGCAGCCCTGTCAGCCAGGCTGGACCAAGAGACACAGGTGACCTTGAGGGCTGGCTCCCAGAGCAGCAGTGGGAACCATACCTGGGTTCATACCTGGTACAAAATTGTATTTCAACCACTCAGATGTGCCACCTGGGCATGGCAGGGAGCACGTGCACAAAAGAAACAGAAAAGGGCATGTGGGCCACACCAGCCACAGCCAGCTCATCAAGTAACTAAAGTGGATGTAGTGCAAATATTGCAACCAAGTACTATGGACATGCTACCTGCTCTGCTCACCTTAAGGGCCACATGGCAATGTCGGGCCAAAAGCAGGACCCTGATCTCATCCTAGACACCTATTTTCTTAGCCAGAGAAAGAGCCCATCTTCCCTACGTGTGCAGGACAGGGGCTGACATGTCCTTCATTACGTTAGTTGAGAGGCCCTGGGTCCAGGTATCAAGGCCCAAAGTTTGTGCTTCTCTTTGCAGACTGTGTTCTCTGCTGGCAACAGCAGGCTTTGGACAGAGGAATATCTGGGTTCTCTATCCCAAGGTAGAAGACTCAGCTCGAATCCTACTTCTGAACCCTTCCGAATCCCAGAGCCCTTCAACACTGCCAAGGTGCCCAAGAAAACACGCAGGGTGGCACAGAGACCCACTGAGCTGGATGTGATGCACAGTTCCATGGACAGAGGGGAATGGGTACTGATGTCCTCAGGGCAGCTCTGCTGTTCTCAGATGGGCACCAGGCCTAGGGGGGCCATACAGGGTCACTGAGGCAATGTGGTTGTTCTGCATGACCTGGTGTAAGAAGAGAACAGGTCAGGAGGGAGGGATGTAGGCAGACAGGTCCCCAGGATTGGGCGGTAAAGGATGTACGAATGTCGTACTTGTACAGGCCTGGGCTCTGCACTTCCTGAACCACCAGCTTCATGTCAGTGGGGCTTACTTCTGCTCAAGGGTCTGTCTATTCTTCACAGCGTATGTGACCTTCACAGACTCACTTATGTAGTCTTTCTCCAAGTGCAAAGGGCCTGCTGAGGTATGGCATCCAGATCCAGCCCGAAAATATGGGCTCCCCAGTCTCTCTCAAACCCGTGGGGTGCCCAGGCCACTCATCCACACAGGACTCAAGGATCAGCATGCCCAAGGTTGGCTATACTTGCTTTGAGGTTCCTCACCATGCTGTACTGCTTATTGATTCAAATTAAGGAACTGCTGACAGGCTCATCCTGTTCAGGCTCTGTGACCCCAGATTTCCCCAACCTAGTCTTTTCTTGTTTACATTATTATTAATTTTGTTTGTGGCAAGGGGCATGCATTTGCCACAGTATACCTGTGGAGGTCAGAGGACAACTTTCAGGAGACTGTTCTCTCTTATCATGTGGACACCAGGGATTGAACTCAGGTCCTCAGGCCTGGCAGTGCTCGCCTTTACCTGCTGAGCTATCTCACTGGCTCTCTTATCTACATTTCTGAACCTTTGGACAGCAGAGATGAGGAAGGGTTCATCCGTGCAGCATGGCTGGTAACCCTCCACAATTCTCCTCAGTCACTTGCCCGTTCTTGCTACAACCACAAAGCCCTTAGCAGCTTCTCTGGCCTCCAGGACTTACCTCAAAGATCATCCGCTGAAGACCAAAGCAAAATGTGGAGCCAAATGGGTTGGTGTTGTTTGGGGATGAGGACCTGAGGCCAGAGAATGCACAATTAAAGAGCGAAACAAAGGCCAAACAGCAGAAGGCCCGGTCCCTTCTGGGATGTGGGTTTTTGGCCAGTGGTCTTTCATGACAGTGTTTCCTACATAGGCCCTCAAGGTCACGTGGGAAGAAGTAGCTTCATTAAACTCAGATTCCTCTATGACTCAAAGATCAAAGGAAAGTTACTGCTTTTCTCAGCTGAACTACAGTCACCTGGGAAGAGAACACCTCAGCTGAGAAACTGCCTCATCAGACTGGCATGAGGGCATGTCTGTAGGGCATTCTTAATGACTGATGTGGGAGGGCCCAGCATACTATGTCGGATGCCACTCCTGGGCAGGGGTGCCGAGTTGTGTATGAGTTGTGTAAGGAAACAAGCTGTAGCTGGGCATGGTGGTGCAGGCCTTTAATCACAGCATCCAGGAGGCAGGAGCAGATGGATCTCTGAGAGTTCAAGGACAGCCAGGGCTACACAGAAAGAGTCTTTCTACCCACCCACCCACTCCTCAAAAGAAAGAAAACTGAACAAGCCATAGAAAGCAAGCCAGGCCGGGCGGTGGTGGCGCACGCCTTTAATCCCAGCACTCGGGAGGCAGAGCCAGGCGAATCTCTGTGAGTTCGAGGCCAGCCTGGGCTACCAAGTGAGTTCCAGGAGAGGCGCAAAGCTACACAGAGAAACCCTGTCTCGAAAAACCAAAAAAGAAAGCAAGCCAGTAAGTGACTTCCCGCCATGGTTCTGCCCTGACTCCCCTTAATGATGAATTTTATCCAGACGTACAAGCCAAATAAACCCTTTTCTCCCCACAGCAACAGAGATCAAATTAGGACAGTCATTACAGAACTGAATGGGGTGGTAAGTCAGGAAGGCCCTTCAGGTGGGAGGGCACCTTAGCATGGCAACCACGGGGTAATGAACTACAGCACGAGGCAGAGTTGATGGGAAAGGAAAGCTGAAGACAGAGTCAGATACTGCTTGTGAATAAGGGGAGAGAGGACCCCTAGAGACAGGGCAGGGGAAGGGAAGCTGTACCAGGGACAACCTCTTAAAGTAAACACGAGGATCACCTCATCTAATCTGAACATACACGACGGGGCAGGAAGTATGTCTTAGCAACACCAACATATCCTCCCCCACTCCACCCCGGAGGTTGGAATTTAGCTCAGGGCTGGCACATGCTAGGCATATACTACACTGAGCTGCATCCCCAGTCCAGAAACTTGTGTAATTTGTATAGTAACCACTGCTAAGACTTCCTTGAGCCTTTTGAGCTTCAAGGAGCAGGATGGGGTGGCCAGACACAACCACCCCCCACTTACCTGTGCAAGACAACAGGCTTCTCCACAGGATGGCCCAGAAGCTCCTGGATGTTGTCCCACTGCAAAAGGGACAGGGGCAGTAGAGGTCAACAAGGACCAGTCCACGCTGTGACTAATGGAATGCCCAGTTTACGGCCCTAGACATAGCCACCTTATTCTCAGACTATTAGACAAAAAATAGAAACTCACCTTGCTGTAGGTTGTGCATGTTTCAGTCTGACCACCTGCATTTTCTGGAAAGAGAAGATGGTACAGGCTGGGTTTGGCTGCTCTTGGCTAACTGTAGCCCCAGCCATAGGCAGAATCCAGACCTAGCCACCCTTCCTGCTGTGGCTGGAGTACATGGGGAGCAAAGACAGGTTGTTTGGAAGGATGTGGAAAAGCAAAGGAAGGCCAGTCTTGGTGGTGTGAGTTATACTAATTGACAGGGGGCACAAAGGATGTGTAAGGAGTGCTGGATGATAATCTGCAGACAAGAAACTCCTCTGTCCACTAGCCAACAGTCCCAGTCACAGGAGAAAGCCTTCATGGCCTCCAAAACAAAGGACCCATCCCAGAGGAGCTGAGGCTCTGGGGAGGAGACAGTGAGCAAACACTTAACCAGCCTGACCCAGCACTCTGCTGCCTCTCCCCACGTCTTAACCCAGTAATTCCACATCCCCTTTAACCCGAGATACTTCTGCACTCACCTTTCTTTACGGCTAGTGGGATCTTGAACTCACAGCGGTGGTAACTAGAAGGAAGATAGGTAAGTAAATGCTGTTTCTTGCCCCAACTGCTCTCACATCTCTACCGTCCATCCCATAAAAGCTAGAACCCAATATACCTGCCCAAAGCCCTGGCCTGGGGTCTTTGACAACATTCACTGGGGAAGGCCCAACTCAGGAACTGAAGTCAAACAGAAAAAGGACATGGCTCCCAGGTAAAAAGACTAACTTAGATAAGCTATAAAGGTTTCTAGTTGGGTATGGTGGCTCATACTTGAAATCCCAGCATTGGGAGGCTGAGAGATGGGGAGTGCTTTGAGTTTGGGGTCAGCCAGAGTGATAGAACAGGACCCTTTCTCAAAAAAGATCTAACCGTTTCTGCCTGTATCTCCCGATTTGTAAACTGAGTACATGCGCAGATCTAAAGCACTGAATCCTGGGGCAGGAACACAGTAGACATTCAGCACACACTGATTTCCCATGAAACAGAAGTGTGAGATAGAGACAGTTAGTGCCGCTCAGTGGTAAAGGGCTTACACAACCCACTCCAGGCCCTGGGTTCAATCACCAGCACCACAACTGAAGGGAAGAAATCTGGTAGAGACACATTTAACACTCAGCCAAAGTTCAGTTCCTCTTGCTCACCAAAGGTGTACTCACATGTTAAAATTGTAATGCCCAGGGTAATTGGTATGCAGGACAAACTTCTTCACTTGGTGTGTATTTGCATCAAAGAGGATGTCCTGACAAAGAAAATAAGATGTTCAAGTAGGAAAAGTTACCAAGGAAGGCCAGGGGCCTTACCAAAAACATTCCAACTTGGAATCTTCAACCATGAGAATGCTAGCAGCTTCCTCCCACATATTCCCAGCAGCCTCAACTAGGCATCTTTGTGGAGGTCCTGGCAGGCAGAGGGACCACAGATGCACTGCTTGCCAATTTAAACAGCCAAGAAAAATCCCCCCTAAATGCAGATTTCAGCTCAAAAGTCAGTCACTCTTGAAAGGCTCAGGACACCTAGGTAAATGCTATAACCAACCAGGCCCTCTGCTTCTGTAGAAACTGACAACTAATGGAATTCAATCTAACCTCTCACTAGGACTCAAACCCGAAACTGATGCCACCCATTGGCCCTTTCCTCCTGTACCTACCACTTTCCTAGTTTCCGTGGGCTGCTGAGGTCAGGGAATCTCAGGGTCATTTCTCACTCTACTCCATTACCAACAGCCAACCGAAGTTCTCCATTCTTGCCACCTTTTGTGGACCGCGTGGCAACCACTGCTGCTTGTCTGGCAAGGGGAACTTGTGGCTCTTCCATTAACATGACTGTGGTGCCTATTAACTTGCCAAGGTCAATGCTAGCCCCCTCAATCCTTGCTCACAATCCCCCTTCCTCTCATTTAATCTTTTTTTTTTTTTTTTTTTTTTTTTTTTTTTTGGTTTTTTGAGACAGTGTTTCTTTGTGTAGCTTTGCGCCTTTCCTGGAACTCACTTGGTAGCCCAGGCTGGCCTCGAACTCACAGAGATCCGCCTGGCTCTGCCTCCCGAGTGCTGGGATTAAAGGCGTGTGCCACCACCGCCTGGCTCATTAATCTTTTGTGCAGTTATGGAGTATAAAAGTTGTAGCCTTTTTTCAATAAATGAACAGCCATCCTGATTCACCCTCAGTTAGTCAGTCTCCTCCTTTTCTTTGCTGACTCCACGCCTCCTCTTTGGGACCTGAACCCCACTTAAGCTGGACTCTGGCAATCCTTCTCACTACCACCATTGGCCCTTGAACTCCAACAGCATCATTCCCTCCTACCACTAGCCTACCCTCAGAAGTCTGTCCCGATAAAGCTCCCCAAGGATTCCTGACTTGTGCTTGGCCTTTCCATGTAGGCGTGCCCGATTTCGTTTTCTCCCTCTCTATCATCTACTCTTTCTGCCTTTGAACTTTCAGACCATGGAAAGCTCAAAGGTAACTTAAGACTCATGGTCTGGCTAGGTATTGAAACACATGCCTGTAATCACAGACACGAGATGACTCAGAGTCTGATACCAGCTTTGGCTACATAACAAGACCCTGTCTCAAAAAAAGTTAAAAAACAACAACGACCCATGGCACAGGTCAACTTTGCCTCGAGATGGTTCCTTCTGGCGTATTTACACACTCCTTTCTCAAACATGGACTGCCAACCCTGAGGATAGCCACCGAGTCCACTAGCGCCTAGGTCCAGAATATATAGCTTCATTAGTGTCTCCGGGGTGCTTTCTCTAAAAATACAAAAGCACACTCTTACTGCCTGGTCCTTCCCAGTCTCCCCCAGACTTCAGAAGGGTGTCTTATGTATTACAGGGTAACTCCCCATTTTAATGCAAGTGATTTCCATGGTTCCCATATGGTGAAGCATGTTTTCCCCCAAAAAGAACGCAGGATGTACCAGCAAACCCAGCATCCTGATGTTTCTCAGTACTTTTGGTGGCAGGAATGTCTACACTGGGTACCAGAACCTATGAAAAATAATACCTGGCACAACCATGAGGAGGAGCCAAAGTTCTTTGATTCCCTGGAAGGTAATGGCTGCACGTTTACACAGGTACTCAAGGGTGCTCTGCCTATGCCAACAGAAGTGAAACCCTTTTCAAGTCGTCACACTTACCACTCCAAGAGTGAAATAGTTAAAAAAGTAGTCATTGCACTTGGATGGAACTTGTTTATGAGGGGAAGGAGAGTGAATTTTCATCTGTTGGGGGAAAATAACAATAAATTAAAATCCCTTTAAAATAGTTTCTAGTTAAATAAAGCATACATTGTGTTCCTTGTCTAACATTAAGTGGTTAGATAATTAAGACTGGGGAGGCAGATCTGTTAATATGGACAGATCTCCAAGTGGGCAGAAGTGACAAGTTCAGAGTCATTAGAGAAAAGCTTTTACTTCAAGTAGAATAGATTCTGTGGGAAAACATCAGACTTCATTTATGCATATTAAAGTACTGGTGAATCAAGGTAGGGACTGCCTAGTCACACTGTAAATACCTTTCCCCTACCTTGTCTTCGGATTTATAGAAGACCTTGTGTGGAGAGCCAAGCATGCTAAGGACATCTTGGCAAGAATCACCAAAATACACCGAGCGTTCAAATACTCGCATTTTGGCATCTGCTAATACTCCGGGTCCACAACCTGTACACAAGGGAAAGGTTGTCAGGTTCTGGTCAGGACTGGAAACAGCAACCTAAGGTCATTTTTCTCCAAGAAGCTAACAGCTTCCTCTTGACCAGGCAAAGGGCAAGACTGCATTCAAGCCGGGCGGTGGTGGTGCACGCCTTTAATCCCAGCACTCGGGAGGCAGAGCCAGGCGGATCTCTGTGAGTTCGAAGCCAGCCTGGGCTACCAAGTGAGTCCCAGGAAAGGCGCAAAGCTACACAGAGAAACCCTGTCTCAAAAAAACAAAACAAAACAAAAAAAAAAAAAAAAAAAAAAAAGACTGCATTCAAGTGTAAATACCAGGTCAAAAGGAATTAATTCAACAAGAATTTGAGAAACCACTATCTACTTGAAAATAGTGCCAGGGACTCTGGAGAATTAATCTATTCACCAAACACTTAAGTACTTATTTTCTTTTTAACATGTATTTCTTGCTCAGCATGGTGGCACAGGCCTTTAATCGCAGCACTTAGGAGGCAGAGGCAGGCAGATCTCTGAGTTCCAGGCCAGCCTGGTCTACAGTTCTAGGACAGCCAGGGCTGTTGTACAAAGAAATCTTGCTTCAAAAAAACAAAACAAAAACAAACCCATATATTGATTTTGGTTTTGAGACAAGAGCTCACATAGCCCAAGGTGGCCTCAAACTTGCAAAGGAGTCAAGGATGACATTGAAATCCTCCTGCCTCTACTTCCAGTGCTAAGATTATACAGGCAGTGTGATAACACACTCAAGCAACTCAAGTTACCCAAGTGTTTATTACCTACCATGGGCTAGAACACTGTGAGTAAAACTGCCTCATCTCTTCCCAAAATGTCTACTGTTAAGAGTTTAAGTGTGGTCTAGTCACTGGATAGCTATTAGTACCATCAGCAGCAGTGGGTATTATGAAAATGAACAGTTAAAAAACCTCAAATTTGTGATCCTTCTGCCTCGGCCTGAGTGCTGGGATTAAAGGCATATATACCATTCCTGGCAAGAGGCACACTTTTCTTTTGGTTTTTTGAGACAGGGTCTCTTTGTATCCCAGGCTGTCCTGGAACTTGATCTATAGACCAGGCTGGCCTTGAACTCACAGAGATCTGCCTGCCTCTGAGTGCTGATATTAAAGGTGTGCGCCACTACCGCCAGGCCAAGAGATATTTTTTTATAACACTAACCAGAGGCTGTACCTACAGAACCACTTCTCCAGAAGAGCAAGAGTCAAGTATATGACCGTTTACTTCCTCACCCTAAAGAAATGTCTGACAGTGCCTTCCAACCCAGGGAATAAGAATACTATCACTTAAAGAGGCAAACCAGGAAGAAAAATAGTAAAAGTGATGTGTCAAAGTTTATTTGGGTCAATGATATACCCATACAAATGGAGAAGTGCTTGTATCGTAAGTGGCGGACACAATGAAAGTAAAATATCCACATTCTGTGGGTGGGAGATATGGATGATTAACATATTTTTTTTTTTTTTTTTAAAGATTTATTTATTTATTATGTATACAGTGTTCTGTCTGCACATATCCCTGCTGGCCAGAAGAGGGCACCAGATCTCATTACAGATGGTTGTGAGCCACCATGTGGTTGCTGGGAATTGAACTCAGGACCTTTGGAAGAACAAACAGTGCTCTTAACCTCTGAGCCATCTCTCCAGCCCCGATTAACATATTTTTTAAAAGTAGCCAAAAGTCAGAGAAAATTTCTGGTATCATGTTAACAAGACACCACCTTACTCTGCAAGGGCATTATTACATTTGTCTTAACTTTTTCATGTGTAACAATCAACTTGCTGTATTTGAACAACTTCAGAGAACCCAAATCTGAAATAACTAGGTACCAAGTTCTCTGACTAACTCAATTCTATTCTCAGTACACCAACTCTTTTTGAGACAGGGTCTTACTATGAAGGACAGGCTATCCTCAAAACTCATGATTCTCTTGCTACAACCTCCCAAAAGCAGGAATTATAGGTGTATGCTACCACCACCTTACAGCACATATACTCTGAATGGCAAACAAAGGATCTGAGACAGAAGGATCACAGATTTGAGGTTCTTTACTATTTAAACTAACCAGGTCTTAGGAAGAGCATAATGCTCATAATGTTTACAACGTTCATAAATACTGCAGCTTAGGCAAGCCTTGGTGACCTACGGAACACATCCAAAGTGCTGCTAATATGAGCCCAGAGTCTCCAGTTGTCTTACGTATTTCTTTAGGTATCAGATTCCTATGAATAGGGTTGCAGGAAGTGATCCTTCAAAGATGAAACTGTTGTTTTATTCACTGCTTAAAGACTGTAATTTTATATATATATATCATACATATGATATATGTATATATAAATATATATTTTTATAAAAATCTCTCTCTCGAAACAGGTTTCTCTGTATAGACCTGACTATCTGGAACTCACTCTGCAGACCAGGCTGGCCTCCAACTCAGAGATTTGCCTGCCTCTGCCTCTGGAGTGTTGGAATTAAAGGTGTACCTGGCTATGAACATACTCCTTGAGATCATTTAAGACTATGTACTTAACCTGTCTGTGTTGTCCTACTATGTACTCAGTCTGTTTAACCTGCCTTTAAGAAAACAATGTATTAACCTTACTATGCCTTACATTTCCAACACAATCAGCTTTTGCAACCTAGCTAATGTATATCTTTAATCTTAAATGATACACTCTTTCATGCCCTGATCTGGAGTAATATATGTGTGTTTGTAGATGCTGTGCTAATCATTTGCTGAAAGCAGCCAACAGGTTAGAAGTAACCTTATAAAATAAGCATCCACCATAAACGTTGCAAAGGTGGAGATAGCTGATAACATTTGTTTGCAGTTATGTTTGCTGTTCTAAGTCATGTTGGGTCAGTAAAGTTATCTCTTCTTGAAGAAAAAGTATTACTCATCCCTATCCTATTTGATGCTTTCTGTTCTGTTCAATAAATACAGAGCAAAGCCCTTTGTAAGGGACAGACAGACACAACAGATAGGTTAGAGACAAGCTGCTAACCAGACTTAGACAGACAGGAAAGTGAAGAATTCAAATTTGGGCTCACTCTTGGTCAAATTAATCCAAGAGAAGTCAGTTTTCACTTCTTTTTTTAAAATTTATTTTTATTTTATGTGCATTAGTGTTTTGCCTGCATGTATGTCTCTGTGAGGGTGTCAGGTCTTGGAGTTACAGACAATTGTGAGCTACCATGTGGGTGCTGGGAATTAAACCTGGGTCCTCTGGAGGAGCAGTCAGTACTCTTAACTGCTGAGCTATCTCTCTAGCCCCATGTTGTTTTCACTTCTTAATTTGACATGGACACATTTTTATGTTCCAAGGTTATCGTTAATGAGTTTACTGGACAAAGAAGACCATCCAGGTACAACTGCTCGCAGTCTGTGATTTCTTAAGTGTCTTTTTACCAATGGTTGTGGTGGCCACAACTGAACTGACTTCTTGTTAAAAATATCACCAAAGCCACACTACATAAGAAATAGATGTGCAGAATGGGTTGGAGAAAACCTCTGTGTTTGCCAAAGGAAACTGGACTGGACACTTCTTCGTAAAATAACAGAAAGTGTTTTTCCTCCACTGACAGTTCAGGCAGTGAGAGTATTAGAAGCGTGCTATACAGAAGACAGGCAGCATTGGCTGAAATCTCTACACTCAATGGGTTCCTCTTGTCGCCTGTGATCACTGCTGTTCTAGATTGAGACCTGCTGTATTCAGGAATGATCCTCCTGAGAAGAGAGAGAACATCACCCGACTTTGTTGCCTGTTCTATGTCAGTTTTGTCAGAGAACAGCTCAAGTGCAATATTCCTGTAGGCAGTTGTTCTGCCCTAGTTATAAACATATTTTGGAGCCAGCACTCAGTGTACAGTGCTCACTCTGCAAGCCTGAGTTTGACCCCTGGAACCCACAGAAAGAATAAAGGAGAGAATCAACTCCAATCAATACTAGTCATCATCATCAACAATAACTATATACATTCTAAGAAAGTTCTACCCAGAGGTTGTAGACTAATTGTTCAGGAGTTAATTCAGTAAGCCCCCCCCCCCCTTTTTTTGAGGCAGGGTCTTAAAATGTAGCCCAGGCTAGTCTCAAAGTCATGGTGATCCTTTTTCCCGGTCTCTTAAAGTGGTGGGGTTACAGATTTGAGCCACCACACCCAGGGAATAATACAAGCTCCTAATGGGTGAGATATGCAGGCTGGACTAAGAGCTAGAAGATGGCATGATCTCTGCAGCCCAGACATATTCAGGACCAATCTGGAAATCACTGCAAAGGTATATGTCTCTGCAGTGGCCTTATGCGCAAGCCTTGTATTTATGAGCAAACTACTGTTGTTTATTCAGATTTCCAAAGACAGACAAGTGGTAGTATTTCCCCATAATCCGATTACTCAGGAGGTCAAAACAGGAGGATGATTTAAGTTCCTGGCCAATCCAGACTACATTATAAGACCCTGTCTCTGAAAACAAAACAAAACTCCCAAAACGCACTTACTGAAGATAAAGTTGTAGGGCTGGGGAGAGACTGCTTGGTAGTTAAGAAGGTAGTTAAGTTTGAACTCCCAGCACCCATGTTTAAGAAAAAAAAAAAAAAGCAGCACATTCCTTTAATTCCAGCAAGGGTAACCCACGGCCCAAGAGCCAGGGCTGGTAGGAAGGGAGGCCTGTGAGCTCCAGCAGGGAGAAGGGAGAGGAGATTGGTGTTATTGCCAAGAAGCAGGACTAATGTCCCCACAGAGCCTCTTTTTGTCCTTGAAATGGTTTTAGGGACCAGATAAGTTGGGCCAGGAACACCTGTAGAGGTGGTAAGTAGCAGGTGAAAATCCCAAGGTGGGTGGGTGGGGGCTACAGTCAGATTAGGGAAGGAGCTTGGACCACAGTGACCCCAAGGCCCCCAAGAAGGGCTGGGGCTCCCACAGAATAATCATTCTCCACTTAGAGCCATTCAGAGCATCATCCCATGGATCTTCTGGGCTTCTGTAAGTTCCAGGTTATTTTCAGGTAGAAGATGCCCATGCTACTCATGCTAAAATTGTGACACTTCTAACAGCCCCAGTTCACTAATCTTTAAGTGGTGACTAGGTGTCTGGAATGTGTGCCCATGCCTAGGCCAGGGGACATTTGTTGAACTTTTGCTGGGTGCTAGCCAGCCATCTAGGCACTTTATGGTCAATCATCTTTCAAGTGCTCATGGCAGAATTATGTCGTTACACCTAGTTTACAAATGGGACAATTGAGCCACAAAGACTACAAAGAACTCTAAGTATTAGGAAGTTCTGCTTCTGGGAGGTAGAAACCTCACAACTGTGATTAGTGTTTATACAAGGAAACCTGAGAGCTAGTGGTGTGAAGGGGCCCCAAAACAGCTTGACCACACAGCAGCCATGACAGGCTTAGGGGCCTAGACACAGCTTCTGTGACAGGCTTACTGGCAGGCAACACCCAGATTCAGGAAAAGCCTTAAGCTGATACCACCCAGGGATCCACCCAGGAGTGAGGAAGTACCTGACATCCCAAACATTCCAACCATTAGATAAGGTGGCCAGGGGAGAGTCTAGCACACACCTATTTTTTGTTTTACAGATACCCCTAGACAATTGTCAGCCAATCAGGGTCCTGGACCCTGGAAATCTCCTCACCCCAACCTCTGTTATGACAAAAAACTCTGCCCCACCTGAGCTCAGGGCTCTCTGCTCTCACTGCTGTGTTGGACAGACAAAAGGACCAAGCTCTGGAGCTTGAAATAAAGGCTCTTTGCTTTTACATGTGGGATTTGATCTCTGTGGTGGTCTTTTGGGGATCCCTGCGATCTGGGCCTAACAGTGGTCCTTTTCCAACACAGGAACGTAAGTAATGGTAAACGTGTCTATAAACCAGGAACGAGATTTCATCAGATACTTCGGATGGTAGAGTGTCTCTACATGGATACCAAGGGGGACCTACCTGCAGCAAGTAAGCGAAGTCGCAACCCTGAGGGTCCAGTTCCATCTCGAAGAACATCTACACTTTCAGCATATACATTCCCCAGGAAACAGCTCAGGGGCATCACAGGAGCCCTGGAGGAGGCATGGAATAAACAAGACATGGATCTCCCTCCTAGACAGGTCATGGGCCCAGCACAAAGCTCATGTCCCTCACACTTACTTGGTATCCTGGAGGCTGTTTCCATTGTAGATGTACATTCGTTTTACAGTCGCTCCATGGGGTATCTGAAGAGAAGCTAGACCATGGGCAAAATTGGGCTGCAAACAGACAAAAATTTTATTAAGAACATTATGGAGATCACATGACTCAGCATCTAGTCCTCCTTGGCACTAAATGGTTTTTAAGAACTGGTCTGGTCAAAGCACATGATCAAACTTGGCTCTGAGTCAACTAACTCACTTTAGATAAGCAATCACTTTAGATCAGCAAGTGCATCTTTCATCTTTGAGTTTTATTGCTTTTTTTGGAGACAGGGTTTATCTAACCCAGGTTGGCCTTGAACCAGAGATCCCTCTGCCCAGCCTCCTAAGTACTGGGATTGCAGTGTGCATCATCACTTCTGGCTTGTTCATCTTTAAAGCAACAAGTAACTGAAAATTCAGAGAATGAACTCTCTAATCTCTGTTTAGGGTGTTTAAGTTAGAAAATGGCTGGATAAACCTCTGAAAATGTAAGGCCTTAATGTCCTTTGCAGTGCAGAATACCGTCTTCCTAGAAATGCTGGCCTGAGCCTTGTTCTTCCTGTCAGCTCTACCCATTCTGCCTCTCTGGCCCTTAAAGAACTCAAAGACAAGACAACCAAAGAAAGGTGTCCTATCTGTTCCTTATTCCACATGGATACTGGGAAATAAAACATACTAAGGGACAGGAAGTGCCAACCTCGTACTTGGGAGCCTCCGACCACGAGTCTAACTGGAAAGAGAAAGAGAGTCCTCTGAAGTTGAGGTGGAAGAGCTGCTCAGCAGAGTTGTACACTGTGGAGTGAGGAGAAAGAGTGACACGGTTGACTGGCATCTACTCTCCAAAGTAAACTTGGCAGGAAGTAATGATTACAGCAGGACATTCCTTATTCTAGCTTCTGAACTGACCCACTAGGATGAAAACAAGGGAGAGGAGGGTCCTCCACACCCATCCAAGTACCTGAGATGAGGAGAGATCACACCAGGTTTATTGCTGCCTCTAATGACCAGAGGAGTCAGATGAACTTGGCTTACCTCCAGGATGGGTTGCGCCAAAAGACTGGTCAATTTGCTCAATGGTAGGAGCGATGGCCTGAGAGTTAAAATGCACTCCACTGAAAAATACAAGTATTTTTAATACCAAGTTTAACAAGATGGGCTTAGATCATGAGAAATGGTGGCTGAAGTTATTATTTATTAAGAGACAGAATCTTGTCATGTACCCTGGCTGGCCTTGAAAACACTGCAATCCTTCTGTCTTGGCCTCCCAGTTGTTGGGATTACCAGTGTGTGCCACTGTATTCAGTATAAGAGCTACTGTTTTCTGTTGCTGCTGTTTTGTTTTTCCATACAGGGTTTCTCTGTGTAGCCCTGGCTGTCCTGGACCTCACATCCGCCTGCCTCTGCCTCTTAGTGCTGGGATTAAAGATACTCACTATCACCACCTGGCCTTTAAGAGTTTAAAGAGTTATTCTTAAAACACATTGTGTAAAAATAAAATGGCTAGGCATGGTGGTTCACAAGTTTAATTAGCACTTGGGAGGCAGATCTTAGTGAGTTCAAGGCCAGCCTGGTCTACATACAGAGTGTCAGGCTAGCCAAAGCCACATAGTGAGACTCTGTCTCAAAATAAACAAATAAATTTAAAATTAAATAAATTGCAAACGAGAAGAATTAATTAGGTGAGAAATAGGTCAATTCTTGGAAGACCATATACAGAGCTGACTTTCTGGGGCTTCCCAATACATTACTGGCTCCAAACAAAAAGGACAGAGAAGACAAGACAGACCTTGAGGTAAGAAGGTTCTAGAAAGTAACACTAAAGAACAAATGGATCTGGTGTCACTGCATACTTGTCTGTCCATTCCTCTGTCAGCAAACGCTGTCTGAACTGCCCCAGGAATTGGGTCTCTGTCATGTTTTCAGTAGGGAGAAGCCTACAAAGGCTTACTGGAAGGTAGTCTGGTTGTTGCAGTTCTGGGGAATGAACCCAAGGGCCCATGTACGCCAGGCAAGTGCACCACCACTGGAGCTCAGTTTATTCCTAGCACCTGAAAGTTGTGTTCTAAATGTGAGCACAGCACTCTGCCAACCAAGGCTCAAGTATCTAAGGCTTGTAAAGGCCATCCTGTTCTCATTCTTCTTATTTTAGGTTGTTCTGGAGCTACTTCGGGCTCTGCAGACTCCTTTCCTGCCGCCCTGTCACCCACCCTTCAGAGCCTCCACGGGTCTCAGACTCCACGGAGCTCCACGGCAGGTGCCGGTGGCTGCTGCCATCTTTGTTTCTCTCTGTTCTCGTTCTAAAACTCGCAGTTTCTGCTCTAAAATGGCTGTCTCCTTAGTGCTGGTTTTGGAGTCAGAGCTACCTGGTTCGTTCCATTTCTGTTACTCAGAAAAACCCAAAAAGAGGTGACAAAGAAAGGCTATGCAGGGAAGGGCAGTTATGACTCAGGAGACTGTCATAGCATTCCTGAGCTGAAGTGGTACTCTGTTAAGAGAGGTGAACTAGATTTTATATATACATGTAACGTATTAAACACCCAGCATGTTCTTAATGAGGCTTACTTCCTCAAGAATCTGAGTAGGCTGGGAGGCTGCCTCAGGGAACTATGGTACCAGGCTGTAATTCCTGGACTGCAGGATATGAATTCCTTTAGTGTTTTAATGAAGACAGTAGATAAAGCTGGTCTGCACCAAATATAACACATCAGTAAGGGAGAAAACTTACCAATATTTTAACTTTACTTTTGTCAAGTCATAAACTTCAATCACCTAAAAAAATAAAACAAATTGTTTAGGAGCTGTAAATGTTCAAGTTGATACAAAGACAGATGTACTTCAGAGGCTATGGCAGGAGGATTCAAGCCCAGCCTGAGCTATTTGAGACTCTGTCTCAAGCAAAATACAAATTTGAGGGCACAGCTTAGCAATACAACGTATGTTTAATATGGTCTCAGCTTCACCACCAGTACCCCATTCAGCAAAAGAGTCTCCTGAAGTACTGCATGTTATCTTTTGTTCTCATTTTAAATTTGGGGAGGGGAAGAGCCATGTGTGATGTTGCACAGCTGTAGTCTTATCTACTCAGGAGGCTGAGGATGGAAGATCACTTGGAGTGATGAATCTGACACTAGCCTGAGCAAAGAGTAAGACTCCATCTCCAAATAAAGAACAAAACCAGAAAGAAAAACACAAATCCTGACTTTCCTCCATAAATTTCTTTTCTTTCTCTCTCTCTTTTTTTTGAGATAAAATCTCATTATTTAGCCCTGGCTGTCCTCCTACTTGCAATGACTCTTTTGTCCCTGCTTCCCAACTGCTGGGACTACAAGGTATGTGGCACCACACCCAGCCTTAACTTCCCCTCTTTCAATATTGTCTAAGTGATGTAGATGCTTTCAATCAAGGTCCTTACATCTTATCCACTGCTGAGCCATACTGGAATACATATCATTCTACAAGATAATGCCACATTCCAGGAAACATATCCAATCAGCTTGTTGATGCTATGTGTTCAGTATTGTGACCTTTTCCTCTTCTACATCATTTTTTTTTTTTTTTTTTTTTTGGAGACAAGGTCTCACTATGTATCCCTGGATGGCTCAGGACTCACAAGGTAGACCAAGCTGGCCTTGAACTCAGAGATCTTCCTGCTTCTGCTTCTTAAGTGCTGGGATTAAAGGTGTGCACCAATACATTAGGCCCCAAGTCATAATTAATATATTATAAAAAACAAAAACCAGCAGAGTGTGTTGGCACATGCCTTTAATCCCAGCATTAGGGGGGCAGAGGCCAGTCTGGTCTACAAAGTAAGCTCAAGGACAGCCAGGGCTACAGAGAAACCCTGTCTTGAAAAACAAAAAAAACCAAACAAACAAAAACAACCAAACAACAACAAAAACAAACAAAAAACAAAACCAAAACAAACCAACTCTACAAATTAGCTTACTTTATTTACAATGTAAAACAATGGAGGAAGAGGGTCATCAGTACAGAACTGATTATATCCCTCATAAAGGGGATCTGGTTGAACCTGAAGATCCTGAGGGCCCTTGTGAAGTTGTCCCTTTAATAGGTTCAGCCTCAGATGAAATGCCAGGAGTCAGAGCAGAGACAAATGAAAAGGCACTGAACACTCAGGCATTACTGGCACCAAGTGATACATACAACAAAGTCCTTGACACTGTGATGTCATGGCTTGGCAGCCAACAACATAGCTGGTTGGGGGTTGGAGGCACCATTTATTCCTCCAGTGGGGGCTGGCACAAGCAGAGCTGGCTCCATGTCTGGTTTGTCCTGTCACTCTGAGCTCAGATGTGGAAGAGGCTGTGGGGAGCATCAGCACTTACACAGAAACCAGGACATTCACCTCATATTCAGAAGTACTGAACTTCTGACAAGAGACCATACCTAACTTTTCTTTTTCTTTTGATTTTTGGTTTTTTTTTTTTTTTTAAAGATTTATTTTTTTATTATGTATACAGCATATATGACAGCAAGCCAGAAGAGGGCACCAGATCTCATTACAGATAGTTGTGAGCCACCAAGTGGTTGCTGGGAATTGAACTCAAGACCTCTGGAAGAGCAGTCAGTGCTCTTAACCGCTGAGCCATCTCTCCAGCCCCCGATTTTTGGTTTTTTTAAGACAGGGTCTCTTTGTGTAGCCTTGGCTGTCCTGGAACTAGCTCTATAGACGAGGCTGGCTTCAAACTTAGAGATAGATCTGCCTGTCTCCGCCACCACACTCAGCTCCTTTTTTCTTTTTTTCTTTTTTGAGACAGGGTCTCATGTAGCCCAGGCTGGCCTTCAAGTCCCTATGTAGTCAAGGATGATCTTGAACTCTTGATCCTTGTGGCTCTCTCTCCCAGTGCTGGAATTACAGGTGTGTGCTACCACTCTTGGTTCATATGGTGATGGGGACTGAACCAAGGGCAGGCACTCTACTAATATATATTCCCAGCCCTGTTCCTAACTTTTTTTTTTAAAAAAACATTAGCACTGGTGCTGGTGAGATGGCTCAGAGGGTAAAGGCATTTGCCACCAAGCCAGAGGACCTGAGTTCAACCCCCAGGACCCACATGTAGAGAGAACTGACCTCTACATGCACACACACACACACACACACATACACACACACCAACATGACACTGACTCAAGTTAGAAACCTCTCCACAATTACTAAGCTGTTTTGATCTTTCCTAATGGAAAGACTGGCTCTGTCTGCTGGGCCTTTTTTGGCACCTGAAGGAATCCTTTTATTCAAACTTGGGTGAGCTGTTCACTGGTCCCATTAAGCCATGGGTAATGACTTATTTTGCACAGGGAAGGTATTAATGCATATTGGGTAAGTCTACCTCATATGGTAGTATGAAGCTCATAAGTGTGGAAGCTGGTGCTAAGAGAGGCCCTGCAAAGGAAGACAGGAACAGCATGATTCAGAAGGTAGCCAGGGTCCCCTTCAGAATGCCCAGGCACGGCAGTACACCATGCCAAACTGGCTGCCATTTCACTGAGGTTAGGACCTTGCACTAACAGAGACTGTCTACTTTCAGCCAGAAGCTCTGCTTGTATAAGATGCAGGCATTCTCTCTCTGACAGCTACAACTATGGCTGGCCAACAACCTCCCAGAAGGATCTCCAAGGAAATCCTTTCCGTGTCCTATTTTCTCTTCTTGTGACTGGATGACAGGAGCTGGGAAGCATGTCACCTTTGGAAGGGCTACTTCATAGCCTAAGCAGGAAAACAGCACTGGTGTGCCATCTAACCTCATGACTCTGAGGCATTAGTTTAGTGTCACATGATTAACCTATGCAGTCCAGGCACTTGAAAACAGAGTGTATTAAAAACATCCTGGACTGAACAGGTGCCGGCAAACTGCACACCAATGCCCATTAAGATACCCTACACACCAGCAAGTTGTTAAATCTCCACAATGGGGTTAAAGAATCAACTCACTACTGGTAAGATTAACAGCAAACCATAAATCCCAGAAGAAATTTCCATTTTCAATCTTCTAGGGTACACTGTCTGGCGTTAAAACAAAGAAAAACAAGACATATAAACCTGACTAAAGTCTATAGTTAGGCTCCATTCTCAGCACCTTTTAAACAAGATTTTTTTTTTTTTTTTTTTTTTCGAGACAGGGTTTCTCTGTGTAGCTTTGCGCCTTTCCAGGGACTCACTTGGTAGCCCAGGTTGGCCTCGAACTCACAGAGATCCGCCTGGCTCTGCCTCCCGAGTGCTGGGATTAAAGGCGTGCGCCACCACTGCCCAGCTTTTTTTTTTTTTTTTAAGATTTATTTATTTATTATGTATACAGCGTGTATCCCTGTAGGCCAGAAGAGGGCACCAAATCTCATTACAGATGGTTGTGAGCCACCATGTGGTTGCTGGGAATTGAACTCAGGACCTCTGGAAGAGCAGTCAGTGCTCTTAACCTCTGAGCCATCTCTCCAGCTTAAACAAGATTTAGGTTAACTTCTCTACAGCATTTTCAAACACCCTTTCTCCTTCTCCCAGCATGCTCCCCCAAATCTACAACACTCTTATTGGCTCTTGAGCAAAGGACAACAAAAGCTCTCTCAACCATCCCAGCTTAGTTTAGCTCCATTTTTCTACCCACCTTTAGAGGAATAGGCACACCTTTAGTTTTCTACACTGTGGTCTTTGAACCAAAGAAGTCTACACCCAAAGTTTCCAAAATATAAGTTTCCAAAACACCTCACAATAGCACAAATTAGGGGCTGGAGAGATGGCTCAGTGGTTAAGAGCACCGACTGCTCTTCCAGAGGTCCTGAGTTCAATTCCCAGCAACCACATGGTGGCTCACAACCACTTGTAATGAGATCTGGTGCCCTCATCTGGCCTGCAGGGACACATGCAGGCAGAATACTGTATACATAATAAATAAATAAATCTTTAAAAAACAAAAACAAAAACAACAACAAAAAAACAATAGCACAAATTATTAATCAACTCCAGACAGACTGGACCAGCCAGATATGAAACTATAGTTGTCATTTATGGTTACCTTAAGTCTCTGATTGAAAGCATCAAACAGTAGTTTGATCCCGTCCTGAGTCAGGTTAAGGATGAGGTCATGGCTTAGAGGAGACTACAAAACAAAAATAAAACACACTTTGAACAACTGATTTATTCACCAGCACCTACTGAAAAGCCATACAACAAAAATGCAACACAGAGGAGATATGTAAGACAGTCCCTTTCACCCAACTAATGAAGTTAGGCAACCAACATACACACACACACACACACACACACACACACACACACACACACACGTGCCAGAATTCACTGTCTCTTACTTCTGACCTGCAACTCCTGCTTTAAAATGTTGGCCGAAAAGAGCCTTTTCCCTTTCAGACTTTAGTAGAAATAAGGGGACAAATAGACAAAAAGTAGTAAACAGGTCATTTTCTTGGGGCCACAGGGTGACAGCTACCTTAATAGTTTTCTGCCATCACACTAACAGAGAAGCCTATTAGCAGTACATGTCATGCAAAAAGCCTCAGGATCCAAACTTGGCAAGGTACTGGTTGTGCATGTCAGCTCACCAGGCTCTTGGTACTATCCATAGTGATCACATGTTTGAGTATTTTGGGCCAAATTCTTGGAATAAGAAACACCTCGTGACCTGGTAATACAAAAGACAGAAGAACTCTCCTTTCTCACCCCCCACCATCCCATAAATGCTTCTTTCTGAAAAGCCCACGTTTAAGATCTAAGGAGTCACATTTCTACATCTGTCCCTAGGCCTGTGGGGAGTGGCAGGCCACATCTGTGAACAGAGCTCTGATGACCTTAGATGTCTCTTAGAACTTTGGTGACTCTGGTTCCCACCTGGAGTACTGTCACCTCTTTCCTCCAAGGTTGTTCTGAGGACAAGGAGGGTAGGTCAGAACAATGTCTGCCTTAACCTTCCTGCTTCTTTCCAATGTAATCAAAGACTTAATGTCTTAAAGACTCTTACAGAACTGACTCAGACTACTACAAATTGAAGGGAAAAATCCCACTATCTCAGCTACCCCGGTAGGCCTTATAGGGAAGTTCCCTCCAAAGAGCCTTCTGGAATTAGCTCAAACTGTTTGTTCTTCTCACTCACAAGGCAGCAGACCTAGGTGGTACCATCAACACTTGTTCTGCCCTCTAAATAAGATGGAGTCAATTGGTCTTCGTGTAAGTTCCAAGGTGTGAGTTGTACAGATAAGGTATTTCCATGATGGGAATGTACCTTAGTGGTAGAGTACTTGCTTAGTATACTTGAAGGCCCAGGTTTCACCCCCACCACTACCAAAAAAGAGAAAGAAAGGACAGGATGAAAAAAAATTTTCTGGAACTTTTAATAGGAGCAATATGTTTTTTGCACTTGGAAGTAAAAAAGAAAACTAAGTAGAGAAAAAGAAGGTAAGAGCGGACAGAACTGAATTTCAGAAGCACCACAACAAAGGCAGTGTGTTGACACATACCGGTGACCCCAGCACTTAGAAAGCTGAGACAGAAGGATTACAGTCTGGACTACATAGTAAGATTCTGTCTGAAAAACAGCATTACACCAGAGTATCTTTTTTGTTTTGTTTTTCATTGAGGACTCTTTTTTTTTTTTTTTTTTGGTTTTTCGAGACAGAGTTTCTCTGGGTAGCTTTGCTCCTTTCCTGGAATTCACTTTGGAGACCAGGCTGGCCTCGAACTCACAGAGATCCGCCTGGCTCTGCCTCCCGAGTGCTGGGATTAAAGGCGTGCGCCACCACCGCCCGGCTTGTTTTGTTTTTCGAGACAGGGTTTCTCTGTAACAACTCTGGCTATCCTGGAACTCACTCTGTAGACCAGGCTGGCCTCAAACATGGAGATACACCTGCCTCTGCCTCCTAAGTGCTGGGATTACAGACATGCGTCACCACCTCCCAACTTCCAATAGCATCTTTAGATCCTTGTCAAACACTGTTCAAAGCCCAACACACAACCTTAGTCCTAGCATCTGGGAGGCAGAGGCAGGCAGACAGCTGCTTGAGTTTGAGGACAACCTGATCTATATAGTGAGTTACAGGCGAGCCAGGACTGTCTCAAAAGACTGTTCTAATAATATATGAATGACAGACTAGTTACTAAGTTTTCACAAACCACACAACTAAAAAAATGGGAGGAATGTAATGCTAGACTCAAAAATTCATGTTTTTAGTTGGGCATAGTATCATCTGTCTGAAATCCCAGCACTTGGGAGGTAGAGACAGGAGGCTCAGATGTTCAAGCCCAGCCCTGGCTACATGAAACCTGGTCTTAAAATTCCAAAGCCAACTGTGTCTACTAGTAGTTACGGATGTTCAGAAGATATTAGGGAGGAGATGGAGAGATGGCTCAGTGGTTAAGAGCACTTGCTGCTTTTATGGAGGACTCAAGTTCAGTTCCCAACACCCACACGGTGGCTCACAACCACCTGTTAACTCCAGTTTCAGGGGATCCAAACCCTTTTCTGGCCTCTGCAGGCACCGGGCATTGCATGCACCTGGTACATATATTCACACAGGCAAAACACTAATACAATTAAAAGAAAATACTGGGGAAAATGAACTTAATGTTAGCATTCCTGCAAACACTGGAATGACAAATGACAGGAGAACCACGTATTTGTACAAAATGGTTAGAAAGCATAAAGGCTATTTTCAAAGCCATTCACTCTCCCGAGTGACAATCTTATTTCAGCTCAAGGTTTACAAGCAAGCCTACTTCCTGTTTTAATGGCCACTACCTGTCAGATTACATTAGGGATGACTGAGAGCAAAGAGTTTAAAAAGCCACCATCCATCCTTTAAATGAGAACCCACTCTGTCACCGTGGCTCAAGGAACCCCTGTACATTCTGCCAAGTTCCATATTTTGTGGCAGATACCACATGGATACCTAAGCACACTTGCCTGGAGACTAAGCATTCCCCTTCTTAGTAGACCTTCAGAGTGGCTAAGGGATACAGTACTGCAGAACTTGTCTCTGGTAGTGGTAACAGGCCTAATATAGCCGTTGCGCTCAGCCAAATTGGGAAGCTTCACAGAAATCTTACCCACTTATAATCTAAACATTTCTTCTTGTCAAAAACAAGCTGTTGTCTGCTTTAAGAGTTGAAACTTATTAAAACATCAAGCCAGTACTCAAGAGTCTCAGCAAAGCCACAGGGACAGCCTTTGGCCTCGGGAGGCTCAAACTGGTTCCCAAGCTTTGCAACACAGAGGCTAATTCACAAAGCTGCCTATGTTAGTTCTAATGTCCCAGAACTGCAGGCTTCCAAGCTCAGTGGAGAGGAGATGGTCTTGGAGAGGAATAGGAGGGAGGGTGAGCTAGCTCTGCTTCCTTTCAGCTCATATGCTCTGCTAGCTAGAGATCTTTCCTGCAATAATTCTGAACATAAGACAATCAACAAAGCACAAGTGACATACTTTTAATCACAAAAGAAGGTGCAACAAGCACTTTAGAGTCAGAGACAGTTTGAGGTGATTTCTCATGAAAAGGTCCCCATTTTAAGGGTCAGTAGGTAAGAACAGATTTAAACAAAACAAAACAACAGGTTTAGTTTTTTTATACTGCTCTTCTTTCTAAACCTGGCAGCACCAGATTATCAAAACTTAAGTTTCCAAACCAAGAAGACATACCTGGAAACTGACCTCAGACTCTCCTGCTGGAAAGCAGCAACTCCCCCAGCTAGCCCCCCCAAGGTGTCTCCTCTGGGGGTAAACTCACTCACTGACCAAGGTTTCTATTTCAGTAAACAAGTCAGCCACCACTCACCTGCTCACTGTAGAGAACCTGGACATTTTTGATGATGCGACAATGCTTCTGAAGAATGGCTACTGCCTGAGCCAGAGGCATTCCTGAAATAAAGGAAGGACACCCATGTGGTTACTCGGTCTATCCGTTTACTGACACCTACACAGTGCTGAGCATTATCTCTGAAGCCGGCACACAGGGTGGAGTCACTAAAGTAAGTTAAAATAAAGTCAAAAAGCAAACACCAAGGCACCACAAGATTGTCCAAGGAGAGAAATGGAACACAGAAAAAGCTTCCTAGTGATAGTCAAACTGATCCTAAGCAGTCAAAGAGCTCAAAGACAAAGTCAGCATGAACCAAGAATAGGCTGGAAAAAGCACAAACTTCATGACTCCGGAAGCCAGGCTTCTTCTAGTCTTGACCCTGCACAGGTCCCTTCTCTGCCTCTCTGGCATCTATCTCAACATCCCATGTGAGAGTGTATTAAGACATAGGACTTATAAGACTTCATTAAAGAAGTTTTAGCCGGGCGGCGGCGGCGGCAGCAGCAGCAGCAGCAGCAGCAGCAGCAGCAGCAGCGGCGCACGCCTTTAATCCCAGCACTCAGGAGGCAGAGCTAGGCGAACTCATCTCTGTGAGTTCGAGGCCAGCCTGGTCTACAGAGCGAGTTCCAGGACAGGCACCAAAACTACACTGAGAATCTCTGTCTCGAAAAAGAAACAGGGGGAGTTAAATTCCAATTCTTATAAGGCAGAGGCAGGAGAAGTTTAAAGTCACATACTGATCAAAATCAATTTATTTCGGGGCTGGAGAGATGGCTCAGCGGTTAAGAGCACTGACTGTTCTTCCAGAGGTCCTGAGTTCAATTCCCAGCAACCACATGGTGGCTCACAACCACCTGTAATGAGATCTGGTGCCCTCTTCTGGTCTGCAGGGACACATGCAGGCAGAATACTGTATACATAATAAATAAATAAATCTTTAAAAAAAAAAAAAAATCAATTTATTTCACCAAGAATTTCATTTAATTCCTACTTAAAAACCCACAAATATCTCTTAAATACTTAGTTTTGAAGGCAAGGCCTATTACAAGCAGATTTACATTTACCTCCAGTGTCCAAATAGACACCTCTAACATTCTAGGGACTCACAGCGATATCAAGTTTGTTTTCAGGGTCCATAACATTAAACAGGAAGAAACAGAAAGATAAGTTCTGGAAAATCTAAAAACAACTCAGTTTCATGAATGCAATGACAGGATGGGCTATTTACTACTGCCTGATTTCCCAGCTCCCTGCTCAGAGCTGACGGCATATGGCTGTAGAATACTTACTCCCTGCTCAGAGCTGACAGCCTATGGCTGTAGAATACTTACACTGTGGGGCTTAAGGACTGTGGGTAAGCGGCACAAGAAAGGGAAGAAGAGGGACTAACTTAACATATCACCCAGGGCCACGAGGAAGAGCACACTCAGATGAGGTATTCTAGATTGAGAAAAGGAGATATGCAGAAAAGAGCTTTCAGATGAAGTGTTGGAAGTTGTGGTCCACCCCATTTAAACAATTCCATTTCATTCTCATTCAAGGAGCTGTTGTTCAGTTTTAAGAAAGGTAAAAGCAATCAATCAGAAGGCCAAATGTAATTTTCTTTTTTTATATGTGCATGTGTGTATGTACATGCACACGTGTGTTCAAGTGGAGGTCCAAGGACATTCTCAGGTTCATTCTTCAGGAGCTGTTCATCTTGGTTTTTTGAGATAGCACCTCTCATTGGCCTAGAGCTCATCAAGTAGGCTAGGCCGGCCAGCTGGCCAGTAAGTCCCAGGGATGCACCTGTCCCCATCTCTCCAATGCTGAGATTTCAAACCCATGCTACCACACCCAGTCTTTTGTTTTTTTAAATTTATTTTTAATGTGAGTTCTCAGGACTGAACTCAGATGATCCTCATGCTTGCTAGACAAGCACTTTACTAAGCTAACCCCCAGTCCTGAATTCTAATCAATTAAAACACTTTCCAGCCTTCTACAGCATGGGGTCTAATGCACAAAGGACAAAGCTGCTGAGAACACAAACAACTAGGATTCTTACTCAGCTTGCCACTCCTGCAATGGACGATCATCTGTGCTACAGACATCCGAGAGACAAAACAATTCGTAGAACACACAGGTCTCACACCCCAGTCTGCCCATCTCTGCACAAACACCACTCTTCCCTGTGTTCCTCGGTTTTCTCAGGCTCTATAGGTAAGTGACGGTATACTTGACAAAATGACCACACGGCACTATTTCTTCTGCTTATGTCTCAGTCAGCCAACTTTGCAGATTCCAACTAGAATGTCGATCTGCTTTCTGTGTATAACTAAAGTCAAATAAGAGCTAACAGATGTTTTTCATCTTCTCTGTATTCTGGGTCTCTCTTACTACTTCCAATAATCAGTGAGTGTATCTTAACTCAAAAACCTCCAAAGTCTTCCTTCCCTGCCTCTCTGAATCCAGTTTATAAACTGTACTTCCTAATGGAAGCCCACAACTGACTTTACCTTCTTTCTCATGAACCCAGAGGTTTTACAGTGTCCCAGACAGTTAATATCAAACAAAATTAGGATTACAGGAAAAAAAAAATTTTTTTTTTGGAGACTGGTTCTCACTGTGTAGTCCTGGCTGGTCTGGAACTCACTATATAGCCCAGGCTGGCCTCAAACTCATAGAAATCCATCTGTCTCAGCCACCTGAGTCCTGAGATTGAGGGGGTGGGGGAGTACCATGCCTGGCTATTACTCTTTTGCCAGGACACCATGCTCTAATTATAAATCCAAATTTATTATGTTTTCCTGCATACATTATTATTTTTCTCCTGTGGGTTAATACCAATCCTTCTCTAGGGACCTAGTTTAGGTCAATCCCTTCTCTTTCCACAACAGCCTCCACATCTTCTATTATAATAAAATGAACTATTAAAATAAAATGCATTACAATCAATGACCTTTTTGAGTAGGATCATTTCCTATACAATTCCAATGTTTATGAGCAGATCCCACAGACATACATGCTATGTTGGATACAGCAAGCCATCTGTTTCCGTACAACAAGGCAATGCTGGAGAACATTTTCTCAAATGACCCTTTAAATCTGCCTTTAGGTATTCTAAAGATGAGAATCAAAAACAAATCTAAGCCAAGCACAGTGACTCAGACCTGTAATCCAGCACTCAGAATACTAAACTAAGGCAGGAGGATTGATTGCTCAGAGTTCCAAGACTAGTATGGGCATGATTCTGTCTCAGAAAACTAAAAACAAATCCAGACATATGCTGCCACATCAATGTATTTTTCAAGTCTTACTGAAACCATTATTTCAATTTGCAATGTCTTTATTCCACAATGGTCAAACCATCTGTGGTATTTGCAGAGATTCTGCTTAGGTTTTGTTGTCTCTGTGTTGCTGGCATTTCCCAAATCTCCCAACATTATACGAAGGCCAGGAAGGCAGCCAAGAGGCTGATGCAGCTTTCCATTATAATGCTAGGCAATGATTACAATGGCCAGATACATCTGCATTTGCACAGGTTACAATAAGAACTAGGAAATCTCTCTTTAGTTAGCTATGTGTTTATCATCTTCACCTAACTCAATACAGTAAGGTTAGCCGGCAAATGAAGAGAACCTTACAGTATTGTGGTAACGAGGTAAGAACTGCCTGGTTCTCTAACCTATTAACATGTTTTAAAGCAGATTCCATATTTATTCCATACTTATCCCCACCTAACAGCCCCAACTGCAGTTTGGATGGTTGGGATTAGGGGAGATTGAGAGGGGAAAACTGATTCACCCCCAGTCTCCCCAACTCACTGTGAAGAGTGCTGAGATTAAAGATGGAGTCCAGAAAGCCAGACATGGAGGAGCACACCCTTTAATCCCAGGCAGATCTCTGTGAGTTCAAGGCCAGCCAGGGTTACATGGGGAGACCCTATCTCAAAAGACAAAACAAAACAAAACAAAACAAAAATAAAAGCTTAGCTAAATTCATGAGTGAATGGTTTCTAGAGGATTATAAAAGCCTGTTAGGAAGCTACTCCTTGATTTTGAAGGTTAGAGTCCTGAGAAACAAGTAGACTCTCTAAGTATATCTATTTGCTCCTTTGCCATAGGCAAAATATTAGGCTACATCTGCTTCCTGCTTGTTACATTGTGACAACTAAGTGAGTTCCTGCAAAACACACCTGAAATAACATGGAGACTGGGTGACAGCTAGTAGAGTCCCATGCCATCTCTCCCTATGACAGGCTATCACTAATCTATCAAGAGTCCATAGAGCTTCCTCGGGCACAGAAGCCATGTGACCATTCCCAGCAGAATGCAGTCCTTTCATTACTCAAGATGAAAAGGAATAGGAGAAGTGATGGGCCCGAGGTTGCTGGTCCATGGTGATCCAAGATAGGCTAGCTAGTATGGAAATCCAAATTCAAATCCAGAGGCTGGAGAGATGGCCCCATGATTAAGAGTGCTTTTCCACAGGACCTGAGTTTTGTTCCCAGCACTCATACTGGGCTGCTCACATTGCCTGTAACTCCAGCTCCAGGGGATCCTACACCCTCTCACACAAATACACACACAGACACATACACTACACACACACACACACACACACACACACACACACACACACACACACACCAAAAAAAAAAAAAAAATCTTGAAAAATTCTCCAGCGATTTAAAAAACAGTCCAAACCCAACCTAGAATTAAACACCTTTAACTCACATGATCTAGAGCCACAGGAGCCTTCAGTTCTTTCCTTCATTTTGTGTTCCTCAACAAATATGCTTTTATCTATTTTTACTATAAAGGTGGAATAGATAAAGGTAGAATTCCAGTGCAGTGGTGAGAGGAAGACCAACCAGAGGAGGAAATAGGGAGATGGTGAAGGGCAGGGTGGGGACAAATAATTACAAAGTATGGTCAGTGAAACCCACTTCTTTGTATGTTAACCAAATAATAATAATAATAATAAACACAGGCACAACCCTTGAATGCAACAGAAAGGTGTTCTTCGAAGAGGATCTTTATGCCTCTGTGTATCCTTTCAAAAAGTTCCTTCAACCAAACTACTATCTAAACTTTGTTCATTCACTATATTTTGCCAGCTTTCTAAATCACCATAATTAAAAACACCTTATGCTGGGCGGCAGCAGCATGCGCCTTTAATCCCAGCACTTGGGAGACAGAGGCAGGTGGATCTCTCTGAGTCAGAGGCCAGCCTGTCTACAGAGTGAGTTCCAGGACAGCCAAGGATACAGAGAAACCCTGTCTTGAAAAACAAAAACCCAACCAACCAAATAACAACAACTCCTCCACAAAATAAAAAAACCCACCCAAACCAAAAAAAAAAAAAAAAAAAAAACCCTTATTTTTTAAATTTGTGGTTTGGTATCTCATTGGGTAATTCCTAAAATGAGCCTTCTATTTCCTTTAATAATTTAGTTATAAAGGATTATAGTCTTTTGCTGGATGTAGTGGCGAATGCCAGAGGCAGGTGGATCTCTGTGACCAGCCTGTTGTACATAGCTGAGTCCAGGACAGCCAGGGCCATGTAGAGACACTATCTCAAAAAAACAAAACCAAACAAACAAAAATTGGAATCCTGGGATTAAAGGCATGTGTGTGTCACCACACTCAGTCCTGGATTTACATAATCTAAAACTGCAGATTTCAGGGGCAGTAAGATGGCACAGTCAGCAAGGGTGCTTACTGGCAAACCTGGACACCCAAGTTTGGTCACTAGGACAAACATGGTGGAGAGAACCAACTCCTGCCGATTGTCCTCTGACCCCCACACTGACACAGACACACATACACAGGTTCCTCCCCATACATTTTTTTTAATGTGTATGTGTTTGCCTGCAGTGTATGTATATGCAGGATGTGCATGTAGTGCCTGTGGAGGAAAGAATGGGGTGGGGGTGGGGGTGGGGGTGGGGTGGGGGTTAGGAATCTAGCTCTGGTCCTTCGGAAGAGCAGCCAGTGCTCTTAACTACTGAACTTTCCTCCTAAAGAAATTTAAAATTAAAAACTCAAGAGTTGGGGGCTGGAGAGATGGCTCGGTGGTTAAGAGCACTGGCTGCTCTTCCAGGGGACCCTGGTTCAATTCCCAGCACACATATGGCAGCTCATAACTGTCTGTAACTCCAGTTCCAGAGGATCGGGACACCCTCACACATAACATGCAGGTGAACCACCAATGCACATGAAATAAAACAAAAACCCCTCCCCTCAAAAAACCCACAGATTTTAAATGGACATGGTAGCACACTCTTGTGCTGGCTACTGGATTTGATCTCTAGTACTACAGAAACGCAGATGGAGGCAGAAATATAAGTTAAAATAAACTTCAGCTATATAGGGAGTTTGAAGCCAGTCTGGGCTAGTAACTGTCTGAAAAACAAACAAGCAAATGAAACCCAACTTAAAAACAAAAACAATAATGAAAATGTTTACAAGTAATCTCAAAGGCTCAGGTCTTCCCTATGAGCTTCCCGGAAAAGTTCAACTCTGAACCCAGTGTGCTGTTACTTCTGGCTACTGCAAAGACAGTTTGAAAGAACTACTCAAATTCTTGGTTCCTGAAAACTGGCAGCTTAAGGGTTGATGGTCAAACATTTACCAGAGGAAGCCCTTGGTAGTTAGTTATATACCTCAGTGTTCTGGAAGTTTCCTTACCTCAACCCATCTTCTATAGTCACTAACTCAAACAAAGAGATCCACACTCTAATTATACCCTCTGAGTCGGACGCTGAAGCTGTGGTTCTTAGCAGGTCCAGGAAGGTCCAGGTTAGGTAGGAGTTGTCAGGGGAGGAAAGGATATTAATTAAAAGCCAAACAGCATTAGCTTTTCAATCAAGCTCTTGGTGCCTTACAAGAAGTTGAATGGAACATTTTGATAGCATATAAAATTCTGATAACTCTATAGGATCAGGCAGGCAGTCTAAATTCCGGGAGAAGAGAGGCCTTGATAAACTGGCTTCTCCAAGGGGCAGGCGGCAGGGAGGCAGCCACCAAGCCCCAGCAGGTTCTTTCCAGCAATCTACCCAGCTTGTTTTTTCCAATGTGCTGTCTCTATAGACCTGAACCTTCCACAGTCAAGGACAAGCCATAATCAAGTGGAGCAGCTGACAGCCTAGGAGCCCACACCAGAGTGACAGAGGCTCAGGCCCACACAAACAAGCGGCAGCAACACCTGCTTCCCACCCCCTTTTCTTAGTGCTGGCATAAAGTAAACACACTGGAGTTACTAAATGCAAATATGCTTGTTCACATAAAAAGGTCAACTAACCCCAAAGTGACCAAACTGAATTGTCTACAAAGCTATGTGTAATTTCCACTTCACTCAACTTTTAACTCTGGCATCTAGTATTACGACATCACACGCTAAGGCTACATTTCAAAAGAGAAGAAGAAAACAAGTCAGAAGTTCCTTTAACAAAGCAAGCTCAACTTCCCGCATCATCTTATGATGAGATTTGAGCTTAGGTTTTCCTTCTGAAAAAAGTAACCCATGTCCTCCCGATCCCTCTGCCTCTTTCTAAAACCGAAGAAAGACAGATCAGAGACCAGCGGGTTGCCCATATTCTGCAAAATGGGCATAACAATAGTATCGATCCTCAGATCTTAGGGACGGTTACTAGAGATAAATTCAAAAGAGCAGGGCCTTCTCACGAAGTATTTGGAGTGTATCGGCTATTATTATAATTACTAATACTACCTAAGAAGGACCCTGCTGAAACCCAAGGAGAGGGCATCGCTTATCCTATGACAGATGGGAGGAGCGAGTATCTAAAGCCTGGAACCAAAAGACCAGAGGGTACGAAAAGGCAGAGAGCCGCGGACCTGGGGCAGAGACCAGCAGCGGAAGGGGCCAGAGAGAAGCAGGGGCCAGTAAATAGGGTCTTGAAAGGATCCCACACTCACCGAGCGTGAATTCCCATTGCTCGTTCCCCAGAGAGCGTTCAGGCACCACCTCCAGGTCCAGCATTGGTTCGGTTCGCTGGGCCGGGCGGCCTCCCTGCGGCAGCGCAGACAGGACCCGGCCTGAGGAAACCACGCAGCTGCTGACTCGCCGCTCTCGCCAGCCCGCGGACGTTCGGCTCTCCACTCCGTTCCGGGCGGCGGCAGCAGCACCGACACAACAACACACTTCACCTCCCTTCACCTCCCGGGCAGCAGCCGCGGCTGGAGCGGCAACAGCAGCAGCAGCGTCCGGAGCAACTGCAGCAAAAGCGGCGTGCCGGGCCGTAAAGCGTGGCAAAGGCGGAGCTCAAATCTAGGGGGCGGAGCCTGAGGAGGAGTCGCGCACGCGCAAACTCTATCGGAGGCTTGACCGGCGAAGTGGCGGCCGAGTAAAGCAGAAAGACCGGCGGCTTTAGAAGGTAAAGGTCGTACTCTCGAGGCCCTGCAAACTGCACAGCACTCCATACATGCCTACAGAAGGAAAGGAACAACGCCCACAACACATCACACAGGAATGAAGCTGGCTGCCGTCTACACACCTGTCCCATTAATGTGCCCTAGGACCAAAAGGGACAGGAAGGACCCAGTCCCAGAGACTCACGGCCTGCGGGCTCCCCCACAATCATCTCGCTTGTCATAGTACTGACGCTGGCCGTAACTACCTGTAGCTGTGCAGAAATGGACGCTCCCTCGGACCTAGTTGTCTCTGAGCAGGATCCACCTCATAGTTGATGATGTGCAAGTGTGTGGGTAAGGGGTAGGGCCAGGTCTCATTCGGAAGTGCTCAGCCGGGAGCGTGCATTCTAAGGAAAGAGGCTGCCTCCAGCAGCTCCGCCTGGGATCTTCTTTGCTGCTTGATAATGCTTTATGGTTTTGCCCATACCCTTAAGCATTCTGTGCTTGTTTCCCGTGAGTGGAAGAGGGGCTCTAGTTGTATTCAGCCTTAACTTTGAACCTGCCTGCTCTAGGGTATCCTAAAATTAAAAGGCAGCTGAAGCCTCTTTTGATGGCAATACTTCACCCCCAGTCTCATTTTAGAGGAATAAATGAGGCTCAAGGAGGGTAAAGAGTTTATCCAAGGTTCCTTGATCATCCTAGGCAGCTGAGGTCAATTTCCATTATTGTGCTCCAGAGATAGTATTTAGCAGATAATATTTAGCAGGAAAGTGACAGACTAAATACTCAAACTGGCTACACAGGAGCACACAGGGGATGTTTCACCAAAATTTAAGCCGGGTGGCGGTAGTGCATGCCTTTAATCCCAGCACACGGGAGGCAGAGTCAGGCAGATCTCTGTAAGTTCGAGGCCAGCCTGGTCTACAGAGTGAAAGCCAGAACAGACACCAAAACTACACGGAGAAATCTTGTCTCGAAAAACCGGAAAAAAAAAAAAAGCCATTGCTATGGGCATTAGACAAAACAAAAACCAGTAGGATGTCTTTGAGTAGCACAGTTGCATGCCAAAACAACTGGGTCACTGGGTTGTCCAGTGGGGAAGTGACTGAATAAACACTGACATGTGTAATTACTTATGTTATGTTTAGAGGCTGGGTGTGGTGGTTTGTGCCTGCCAGAAATCCCAGCAGTTGGGCTGTAAGGAAGTTCAAGGTCATGCTGTCCTACAAGAGTTCAAGGCCAGTTTGAGACACAGGAGGTCTTGTCAGAAAGACAAACAAACAAACAAAGTCTAATCCAAACCAGACTGGGAATGGTTAAACTAACAAAAAAACAGTTGATTTTATTTATAGCGAGGCGAAAGAGTATGGGGCCTGAATTGAGATGCAGCTGGCTGTGCGGGGTCTTGGGAGAAGCAAGACAACGATTAAAAGCTGCATGCCTCTAAATACAAAGTGAAAAGGATTTTTAGTGAAAATGATTTTTAAAGTTTGAATAAACCACAAAACCAGGAATATTGAAGCAACTTCCAGGAAACTCTCAGTTGGGATAGTGTGTAGTGATTTTCATGAACAAAGGATGTTATCTTTGCTTATTTAAATGTGACCCGCTCAAGTTGTCATGAATAAAAGCAGCTTTGGTTATGCCCGCCTTGCAACCCGCCTTAGGGGGAGGTAGCCTGTGTGCAAGAATAAACTTGTTTTAATTAAAAAAAAAAAAAAAAGCTTTGAGTAGCAGAAAAGCTCTTCCCAGAAGCAGACGTAGTAAATTCTAGGCCATCCTGGTCTATATAGTGAATTCCAGGAAATCTAAGGTTACCTTGAGACCCCGTCTCAAAACAAAAACAAAGTCCCCAAACCCACCAACCCATACCTACCTCACAGACCTGTTAGTGGGTCTGCACCTTTCTAAGTGTCTGGCTTGTATGAAAACACTTTGTATATAACTTCAAAATTACATGATGGAATTGGCAGGAATTACAGATTGCATGTAAGAGAAGAGGGGGAGTCAGCTCTGGGATGGAGAGATGACCCAAGCACTCATGCCTGGCACCTCACAATCACTTAACTCCAGCTCCAGGGTACCTGATGTCCTCTCAGGCCTTCTCAGGCACACATCATACACCACACACACACACATACACTAAATCTTGAAAGAATAAACAACAGAATAAACATTCCATTTTCTAACTGAAGTAGATGCTGAATAGAGAGAGTCATTCAGGAAAGGAGCTGGAGGAGCTGTCAGTGTACACCAATCTTTCTGGTAAAAATAATGTGATAACTTTGAAAGCAAGATGTTGATGAGCTTGAAAGACAAAGGAGTCTAAGGGCTTTCAATGCCATTTCAGTTATGGACCAATAACAGTTACTTCCTTTTTTTCTGGTTTTTCAAGATAGGGTTTCTCTGTGTAGCGCTGTCCTGGAACTAGAACTGTAGACCAGGCTGGTCTTGAACTCAGACATCTGCCTGCCTCTGCCTCTAGAGAGCAGGGAGTAAAGATATACACCACCACCACCTGGCCCTTTTGTTCTTTTTCATGGTAGTGCTCAGGATCCAACCCAGAGTCTTGTGTGTGCTAGACAAGTGTTAATAGTTACACTCCCAGCCCAAAGTATTTAATAATTGAGAGTGACATGTGGTAGTTATTAGAGCTATCCACAAACATCCTGATTCTTCTAGGGAAAAATTAGGACTGCAATCCCCTCACTTAGGAAGGTGAGTGTTGTTGCTGTGACAAGGGCTATAAGTTGACTATAACTCCATTTTGGTACCTGAGATGAATTTTGTCCTGATGAGGAAAGTGCCAGTAACTATAGGGGAACTTAAAAAACCATCCCTGGAAGAAAAACAGCTCAAGGATGAAGGCTCTTTGAAAGGTTGCCTGACCTCCCTCTTTTTGCTAATTGAATATTTTGCCTTTTGTCACTATCTGCTTGCAGTTGTGGGAAAGGAATCTTGGGGACTTTCCAGCCAGGATGTGGTTTTCTTGCTTAAATATGGACTCCAGGAAAGGCTCATGGCTGCACTTGGGTTCAGAACATCCAGGTGTGGTTACCAGCTAGCTGGAATAAAGACTTCCAATTGACTCTTAGGCTGTATCTGAATGGTCTTCTCTGGTGGGAGCCCTGAAACATTGTGATTACCTTGGTCCAATAAAAACAGAAGATAATGTCCACTTTAGGTATTTCCAAATCCCTCTTTATACCACCTCCTTTCTTGTTCTGTCTCAATGGCGGACAGTGTTCAATTCTGCTCTATAAGGCTAGGCATACCACTGACATTTAGCTCAAAATTTTCAAGCTGTTAGCTTTTAAAAAACTAGATCTTAACCAATGAGCCATCTCCCCAGCCCCATTTTTTGGTATGTTTTAAGATTAACACAAGGACCATTTTTAACAAAAAATGGGTACAAAATTTCATTACAGTTCCTGCACTTTCCCCCTTAGCTCTAAGTCTTCATACCCACCTGGTTACCCTATGACTAAGGAGAACAAATTTGTTTCTGGCCTTCATCTTTTCAGTCAACGAAGGAAGTTTCTCAAGCACTCATCCTACAAACCTCCCAACTGCAGTGACTTCCTGTCCTCTCCTAAGCAGCAGTCCAAATGTCGTCTATGTAGTTGACACAATCAGCCCAGCACTGCTTGTATCTCACCCAGGCCTCTGCAGCCCCTTCCAAATCTATGCTGTAGGCCTTATTTGATGTTCTTTCAAGCTTGCTAAGCTACTAACTAGCTGCTACCTGCACTCTCAGTATTTCCTCTGGTTGATGTCAGATGTCTCCTCGGGTTAGGCTATTCTGATTATTCAAAACAGATACACTGAACTGTCAATGCTTCCTAGAGAATTTAAAGGTTGCTACTGCTTTGGGTCAGCTTTGGGGATAGACTAGGTTCCTTGAGGGCAGAGATGATGTCTATTTAGGGCACTCAATTTCTACGTATTATATCTCCAAGTTATCATAAATGATTAATAGTTTTTTTAAAGTTTATTTTATGTGTATAACTGTCTTGCTTGCATGTATGTATGTGCATGCCTGGTGCCCAAGGAGTTCAGAAAACGATGCTGTATTTCCTGCAACTGGAGTTAGAGATGGTTGTTGAGACACCATGTAGACGATGGGAACCTGCAAGAGCAACAAGTGCTTTTAACTGCTGAGCTATCTTTCCAGCCAATATATTTTGGTTTAATTTTAAAGCCCAATAGTATAGCTTCAACATTCGTTATTAAAATTTCCATTTTATAATTAATTACCCATTTATCTTGATAATTGATGACAGCAATATAAGCAATTTAAAATTTCCTGGTAGTGTGCTGGAGAGACTGGTAACTATGTTAGGTCCGAAGGACCCCCCCCAACACACACACACACACACACACACACACACACACACCGCAGTGCTGGTGGCTTGTCTTAGACAGGATTGTTACTGGGTAAACAAAGGTATGAATCTGGGTTGGTTTGTTTTGTTTTTCGAGACAGGGTTTCTCTGTGTAGTTTTGGTGCCTGTCTTGGATCTCGCTCTGTAGACCAGGCTGGCCTTGAACTCACAGAGATTCACCTGGCTCTGCCTCCTGAGTGCTGGGATTAAAGGCATATGGTACCACCGGCCAGTGAACTGTGGATTTATGTGGAACCTCCTTTAAAAGAGGGGACCTCAGGCAAGGGCATCTAAATACTGGTCAATCCTCAACAGCTCAAAGACCTGCCCCCCCCCCCCCCCCCCCCCCCACAAAATCTGCTTGCTTTCCCCATTTTGCTCTTCTGTCCCCCTACCTGAGACAGCCTTGGCAGTTTGATCCCCAATAAACTTTTCTTTCTACCACGGAGTGGTCTGGCCCTGTCCACCACGCTCTTGCTTATAGTCAGCATTTAAAATTGTTTTATGTCCCCTCCCCCACTTCAATAGGGTCTCATTATGTAGCCCAGACTGGCCTTGAATTCATAATCCTCTTGCTTTAGTCTTCCTGATGCTGGTCCAAAACTCCTTAATGGTGCCAATTCAGTATTTAAGGTGTTTTTGTCATTTGTATGAAATCTGGTAGTGAGCAAGCAAATTTGTAAATCTGTTCATTATAGATAAAACTTATGGAATGCTCCTAAAGTAAAAAGCTTAATTTTCTGGTGTAGATAAATGGACCTGCTCTAGGAATGTTGGATTTAATATCCACATACTAATATGTATTATTTCTAAAACTAGCCTGGAAGATGGTACTAATTTGGATGTATGTTTATTTATTTTGTCGAGAAGTCATTCTTTTATGGTCACACCTCAGAATATGAATAAACCTATGAAATTTTGTTGTTGCTGGGGCCAGGGGTTGTCCCAAGGTCTGGTCTCACTCTATAGTATAAATCCATGGTGATCCTCATTTATTATATGTATGGGTGTTTTGTCTATATGTATGTCTACATGCCACATTGGTGTCTAGTGTCTAAGGAGGCTACATGAGGGTATTAGATTCCCTGGAACTGGAGTCATAGAGTTGCCATGTAGGTGCTGGGAATTGAACAAGAGTAGACAGTAACCTTAACCACTGAACCATCTTTCCAGCCCCCTCCCTTTTAAAAAAGAAATAAGGTGTTTTGCTTTTGTTTTTATTTTAGATAATAAGTATCTGTGTGTACTTGCTCACGCACATGTACACCGTGTTCACGGAGGCCAGAAAAGGTCACTGGATCCCTTTTCTGAGACGACTGTGAGTTGACTACTCTGGGTGCTAGGAATCAAACAAAGCAGCAATGGCTCTTAACCTGAGTCATCTCTCCAGTCCATTTTGGTTTATTGAGACTATACAGCCCAGGCTTTGAACTCTGTGTAGTAGCCAAGGATGACCTTGAATTTCTGATCTTCTTGCTCCCACTTCCCACTCAACTTCCATCAGACTTTTTGAAAACCACATCATACACTGGAAAATTACTGTACATTGTGATTTAAAGGGTGGTCTCTCTTGAACTAGAAGATATGACCACTAGATGGCACTGTTGTTGCTTTCCTTAAAAAAAAAATAAATAAATTGGATCATAAGAATTGTAGCTCGAAGGATAGAAATTATCACATTATATCAATAAACAGCCAAGACTTTGTTTTCACTACACAAAATTTTAATGTGAAACTAAATTAAACATACAAATATACAGTAAAGCTAATGGTAAAAGCAACCTGGTAGCTTAAGGCAAGTTTTAATGGAGAGGAATTTAGAAAAGATGATGCAATGATGTAATTTTAAATATAGATTATGAAAAAATATGAAATTGCATCAATAACTTAAAGTAATTTTCAAAGCCTGCACTACCGGAGAAAAGGGGTTTATGATCTTAATGCCAGCATTAAGACAGACAGAAGCAGTGCCAAGCTAATAAAAAAAAATTCACTATTTACAGAAAGATGGCAACAACAAAATTTAATACCATGTGATCTTATTTACTGGTGGACTGAAAGCTCTTGGCTAGAAGCAGAGAAAATGTACCACCAACATGTTATTTTAAAAAATAAAATTAAGTGCAGAGGTCAAAACGAAGGAGCTGTGTGATTAAAGTAACCTTAAAACACCCCTGTAAGGATCACTTTAAAAAGATAATTCCCCCAGAGGAATTAGGGCACTGAGAGTGTAAACATGTGAGCTGTACAACACCAAATACCAACCAAATTCATTCATAGTACTTAGTTATACAAAGCCAGCATGATCTTTTGTAACACATTGTTTATAATAATTAAAACACAATCCTTACCATGCACAACTTCAAATATATAACAAATATTTTTATTTTGAGATACAGGGTATTTGTTTATGAATTATAAGACTTATATACAATGAAAGACACACCTCCACAATCAAGTATCTTTATATGCTTTTTAAATGCAATGACCTTATTCAGACTTTTCTGAATTGACCATGTCAGTTTTTAAAATTCTCTAAAATAATGCCATTTTATGATAAAATACATTTTTGCAAAAATTCAGAAATGTAGTAACATTTAATGAATATGACCAAGAAAAGTATCTGTAAGCATGTGCCAAATGACTTAGCACTTTTTTCCAGTTTTATATTTAAAAAAATTGCAATTTGACACTAAGCCTATTTTAAAAATATTGTTACACCGATTCATCTCAAAATGCACTATTAAGTCCTTTTGCAAAATACTATCATATATAACTGTGAATGTTTTTGCCCAGAATTAATGGAAGAAAATGTATCTTCTGCACAGTTGAACATTTTCTAAGACTAATCTTCATCACCCAGTATTATTTCTACAAAAGCATGCAATACAAAATACACATGAAAGCAGCTATCTTAAACATGATTTTAATACAATTTACCCTTGAAGCTGATTCATCACTGCCTCCAGTTTAATATGCTGTTACATACAAGAAGTTCCAGTATCCCTTTTCTGATTGACTTAAAAAAAAAAAAAAAATCCCTGAATAAAACAGAAGCCAGTCTGTGACTTCTTTGGGCATTTCTGTAGAACATTATCGACTAGGGAGAATACACCTCTACCCAAACTCATAATTATAGAATACAACCTGAAACAGATCTGAGACAAATAAAAATACTAATTTAAAATTTTTATGTTGAAAAGGGCAAGAAAGGGTGAATATTAGTATTTAAAAGGATACTGTGACTTTAACAACTGTAAACTTTTGTTTTAGGAGGCTGTGGCAGACAGCTCTACGCTGCTAGGTTTTTAGCTTGTAAAAAAATGCAAACACATCTTCATTTGTAGAATAATGTAGAATACAAAAAACACAAAATGATATGGAGAAAACAAACACAAACAAAGAATGCTTATCTAGAAGGAAAGCTGTAGAACCAACTTGTCTGAAAGTATAAAATAATTTTAAGCAACTGCTGAAGAAAACCCTGATACAAATTTCAATTTCTTATCTTGTTTTTTAATGACATGAGCTTTTTTTAAATTAAAATGGAGAAAGTAGAGACTTTCAACCCAACTAAAATAATGCCAACAAGATAAGCTTGCATAGAAAAAAATTCCAAATTATTACTGGCTACATGTTTTAAAAATCAGAAATGCAGGTATTATAGTGCAAAACCATGGCAGCTGATGATGTCTTTTACTGCCTCAGGTCACAAAACATACTGTAGAACCTCCAGTTATCACAGTTTCTGGTCGCACAATGAGTTATTTATACCAACTAGAAGCAGTGTGTATGTAGAGATGGGCCGCACATATTAACGAAGCTTGAGATCATCACCACCACCTAAATTGGAACCAGGACTAGGGTCTTGTTGTCTTCTTGCCTGCAATGACAAAATTATAATATGAAGTCAAGAATGTGATTTGAAAACTTAAATGATACATATATAAGATATTCAGACACAGTGTTACATAAGAAATGGTCATACAATTAAAACTATATATGACCATTTTATAATATTCAATAATAATTATTTTATATTCAAAAGGATATTGTAAGTATGTACTACATATAAAAGAAAAAATCTATGGTTTATTTTTTAGAATCAGAGGCTTAACTTTTACTACACTAATATACACTAATCATCTTAGAAGCAAACTTTTCCTTTTAGTAATAATAAGCAACAATTATATATATGAGGCATTGTCTTAAGTACTCTCCAAGAATGAACTAAATAGTTACCAACAACCTACAATAGGTACCATTATTTTTCCCCATTCTATAGAGAAATTGAGTGGCTGGGCGTGGTGGTGGTGGTGGTGGTGGTGGTGGTGGTGGTGGTGGTGGTGGTGGTGGTGGTGGTGGTGGTGGTGGTGTAGTACACCTTTAATCCCAGTACTCCAGAAGAGGCAGGGATATCTGTGATCAAGGACAGCCAGGGCTGTTACACAGAGAAACCCCATCTCAAAAAACTAAAAACTAAAGAAAAAAAAAAAAAAAGAAAAAGAAACTGAGTCACAGAAATATATATGCATTATTTATTAATTAACTGAAAAACAAGACAATGAATTTAATCTCTGCTAAATGAATTTTAACTAGAAATCTCAAGAAATGAAATAAGTAAAATTAAAAAGAGTGCAATTTGTTGGGCAGTGGTGGCACACGCCTTTAATCCCAGCACTCAGGAGGCAGAGGCAGGCATATCTATGAGTTCAAGGACAGCCAGGGCTATACAGAGAAACCCTGTCTGGGGGGGGGGGGGACGACAACAAAAAAACCCCATGGATCAAATCCAAAGGTTATACTGTTCACAAAGAACTGTATTGGTAGGTTAGTGATTTATAAATATATAATTCAGATTGATTTTCCTTAGTGTTTCTTCATTGCTCAGCCCCTTTCTGATCTTTATTGACTGAAACCAGATTCCTAAATCAGTCTCTGTGTGTGTCTGCAGAATTGACTGGTCTTTACAGCACACTTAACATTGATTATGTGTGGGGCATAATTTGGTTTTCTGGTGCATGGGCACCTGTAAGTTTTTAATCTCAGCTTGAGTATTCTAACTGAAAAAGGGTATGCTAAACTGAGCTGTGAGAAGTCTGCTGACAAAAATGGCTTAAATCCATCTGCTAGAGGAGTTACTGCTGAATTTTATTTTGTTTAGAGGTAAATAAGGCAAACTGTCTTTTTGTTGTGGTTAATTTGGCTTTTGGGTTGTTTCCTTTTTTGGTTTGTTTTTTTGGGCACAGTGTCTCCTGGAACTTGCTGGCTGGCCCAGACTGGCCCCAGATCTGGCTGCCCTGCTTCTAGATGCCATTACACCAGGCAGTTGTAGAAACAACACTGTTCTTAACTGATGACGTAGCTCTGGATTGTCTAACAATCCAACCTTAGGGCTGGTTATAAACCTACCTTAGGGCTGATTGTGGCTCATTTGTAGAATGAATTCTTAGTGTGCACAGGGCCCTGGCTTTGATGCCTAGTGCTAAAAAAATAAAATTTGAGCTTGCAGTATAAATGAGACTTGAGCCTTTATTTGGAAGGTCAGGAATGTTCTTTCTCTAATAACTGTTTTTGAAACAAGATCTCTTTTGCTCAGGTGACTGGCCTTATACTTTTTTTTTTTTTTTTTGGTTTTTCGAGACAGGGTTTCTCTGTGTAACTTTGCGCCTTTCCTGGGACTCACTTGGTAGTCCAGGCTGGCCTCGAACTCACAGAGATCCGCCTGGCTCTGCCTCCCGAGTGCTGGGATTAAAGGCGTGCGCCACCACCGCCCGGCTGGCCTTATACTCTTGATCTTCCTGCTTCAGCCTTCCAGGTACCAGAATCTAATTCTGTGTGTCATTATGCTCAGCCTAAGTAAGACCTCCAGTTAAATGTAGTTTTTTGTTAAATTTGTTTTTTTTAATAATTTATTTTTCTTTTATGTGCACTGGTGTTTTTTGCCTGCATGTATGTCTGTGTGAAGGTGTCAGATTCCCTGGAATGCGAGTTAAAATTGGTTGAAAGCTGCCATGTGGGTGCTGGGAATTGAACTCAGTTCCTCCGGAAGAGCAGCCAATGCTCTAAACCTCTAAGTCATCTCTCCAGCCTCTGTTAAATTTGTTTTAAAAAATGACATAAATGATAGAAAAATTAGTCGATGCTTTAATACACAATTCCAGAAAATTAAGCTAAATAAATCACAGAGGTAATTGTAATTAGTCCCAATTGCTGGCATATAACAGAACTGACTAAGAAGAAAGTGGAAGTGAAACATGGTGGCCTGGTCTAGACAGAAAGTGACAGAGATAGAAGTGTTCAAAATAACGATATCTTTAAAGATGAACCATCAGAATTTGTTACTGGGTACGGGGAAAAGACACGTTAAAGGTAACCCAAGGTTTTCTGCCTAAACAACTGGCAAAATGGAGTTGCCATTATCTAACACTGGAAAACTTACATTGAAGGAACCAGGTTCTGGTTACAAATAGATGTTTGTACTTAAGTCAACATTCGGAAGGATTGAAAAAGCTTTAAAGTACATTAAAATCTGTGCAAGATTCTAGAGAATATTGCCATGTGGGGAGGCTAGTGAGATGTCTCAATGATTAAAGGCACCCTCTGCCAAGCCTGACTACCTGAGCTTAGTACTCCATGTTTATTGCTCTTCCAGATGACTGTGTTCAGGGCCTAAGACCCATGCCAGGCAGCTCACACCATCTGTAACTCTATCTTCAGGAGATCTGACTCCCTCTCCTGGCTTCCATAAGCACCTGCATGCACAACATCCACACATATACAATATTGAATATAATAAAAACTAAATATTTATTTTTAAAGTTGTACATGGCCGAAAGGGGCACCATATTATATATTGCCAGAGTGTCATACATGATATTTTACTTGATAGATGTTTTCTTTTCTTTTTTTTTTTAAAGTAAATATTTATTTATTATGTACAGTGTTCTGCCTGAATGTATGCTTGGATGCCGGAAGAGGGCACCAGATCTCATTATAGATGGTTGTGAGCTACCACGTGGATGCTGAGAATTGAACTCAGGACCTCTAAGAAGAGCAGCTGGTGCTCTTAACCTGAGCCATCTCTCCAGCCCTGATAGATATTAAGTAATTTGTCATAGGTAATTTAAATAGGATGTTCATTCTTCAGTGAACCTTGAAATGCTCAGTGTTTATAATTATTGTTTCTTAATTGTTAAATACTATTATAAAGATACTTAAATATGTTATAAGTTGCACTTTTTGTTTGTTTTTTGGTGACAGGGTTTCTCTGTGTAGCCCTAGCTGTCCTAACTCTCTCTCTCTGTAGACCAGGCTGTCCTCAAATTCACAGAGATCCACCTGCCTCCCGAGTGCTGGGATTAAAGGCATGTGCCACCACGGCCCGGCTTATTTTCAAATTTTATTAATGATAATGGAATGATTTAAAATAGGTGACAGTCACCAACAGCTGAGGGACACTTGTCTAAAGCATCCCATATTTTGGTAGAAAGCCTGGAGAACAAAAAGTAAAGAAAAGAAATTTCCTTGGCTTGTGCTGTGAGTTTCCATTTACCTTGTGAGTAAGGGACTAAGGAGACTCCCTGTGCAGGAATGAACAGTAGGAGCTGGAACAGGGAAGAGCGAGAGTTCTGGGAGATGGAGGGAAGATGGACAGGCTGTCTGAAGGAGACAGAGAAACAGACTTAGCTCCTGTGACTAGCTTCCACAGAGAGGACTTTGAGAAGTTATGCTACCAACTTTGGCTGTCTTTCTTTTTTTTTTAAATAGGGTCTCACTATGTAGACCTGGCTGGCCTCAAACTCACAGGGAGCTCACCTGCCTCTGCCTCTTAAGTTAATTTTGGCCATTTCTAATGTAGGTTGGCTGTTTTAGAGGAAACTCTTCTATGGGTAGTAAGCTACACTAGATAATGACAAAGACGTCCTCCCTGAACTCACTCTTAGCATCAAGTCCATAGTTTGTTCTTAAATTAATCTAGACATCTCATTACAGACCTCTTACTACCTATTCTTCCTAGAACTTTTTTGGTACAACATCATTCAGAAATACAGCAAATCTAGTTTCTAGGAGGTCACTGCAAGATGAATGTAAAAGAGTGACAAAGTAGTCACTAGTCAGGACTTGGAGAAATAGCCAAGAGCAGGGTTTATTAGTTAAATAAGTCAAAGGTTTTGGTTGACTGCTATTTTTTTTAATTAGCCAGTAAACAAACATGGAAAACTATTCATAGAAAAACGCTTTAATAATTGAAAATAGCTATAATTCACTGAGTATGTACTATATATAAATAATATCCTTCTCATACCCACTTTATATTTGATACTTGGCTAAAAGTATAAGAGATCTGACTTAACTCATTATACAGATGATAAGCCTGCAACCAAGGATCAGTGATAGCTAGACACTCATAGGGCAAGTAAATCTAGAAAAATTTAATTACACTATCCCTAGCTACTGCTATTTCTTCTTATTGCTAAGGCTCACAGATACAAAGCAGAAGTTTTAAGTTCCTGACTTGGATGCACTTCCCCCTAACTCATTAAAAAGGTAAAAACTAGGCCAGAGACACAGCTCCATGGGGAAAGGCACTTGTCAACAAGCCTGAGGTCAACCCCTGGGATCCACATGGTGGAAACAGAGAACCAATTCCTATAAGTTGTCCTCTGACGGCCATATTTGCACCATAGTGTAGGCATGTACACATATAAATGTGCACACACACACACACACACACAAATACAGATACTGATTTTTTTCTTATACAAAAATGAGTATTTTGTACAAAGTTAAATGTGCTGTTAATGCAAACATTGAGGAATTTAAAATACATAGAGGCTGAGATATTCTTTTTACTTGGACTACACAGGCTCCAAAATCATGCATAACACCAGTCCAAAAAAACACATAAAGCACCGGGCAGTGGTGGCACAGGCCTTTAATCCCAGCACTCAGGAGGCAGGGGCAGATGGATCTCTGTGAGTTCGAGGCCAGCCTGGTCTACCGAGTGAGTTCCAGGACAGCCAAGACTGTTATATACTTTGTCTCAGAAAACAAACAAACACCCACATAAAGCTTTTGCTTGTTTGATTTTCAATCAAAATTTTCTTGGTTTGCTGAGAATTAAACTTTAAGAGATAGAATATTCAGTAATTATTAATCCATTCCATGATATTAAAATAGCTTTTTGCTAACACTTTATAATCTAACCAGAAGAAAGCATTTTCTAGACAATGCTAGAGAAAAAAACTGCTGTAGTGCCCTGTAGATGAATTATATGCTAATAGTGTTCTATTAGCTTAGGTTAAGAGGACAATCAAACCAAAAGCAGTCTCTAGCAATAGAAAATACAACAACCACTACTAGACAGAGAAAGGAGGCATTTTTCCAATTCATTACCAAAACACTTCCCAGACTATGCAAGCCTGGGAAAATGCTACCTCTGTAGCCAGCAGAACCAGGCAAAGTTCAGTATTTTTGGTTGTTTGGGAACTTATTGACCATCACCACCACCAAAAAGCCACAACCTAAAAGTCTGGCAAAATATCTTTGTGTTTCAGTCTAAAATTAGAGTAAGCCCACTTACGGGCATCCCAGACACATTGTGAGCCAAATACTAGATTCCATGAGCCTCCATTCAAAGCACAGATACTAAAGGACAAGGAGAACAAGCAACTTTTGAACTGTCAGTGAAACAGCAACTAGAGACAGAACTGGCTTAAACCAGGTGTTTATTACCAGCTGTAGTAATCTGAATGAGCAAGGTCCCCCAAAGGGTACTGTCTGAATACCTGGTCTCCAGTTGATAACTGGGATGATTAGGAGATGTGGCCTTGCTGGAGGAAGTATGTCACTGGGGTATGCTTTAAGGTTTCAAAAGACTCCTGCCATTTTTGAGTTGGCTCTCTCTGCTTCCTGGTTCCTGTAACTATGCCTTTGTTCTGCCTCTGAAACCTTAGGGTCAATGAAACACTCTCTTTTAAGTTGCTTGGTCACAGCAGGTCATAGAAAAGTATGCTCATTCTACACACCAAAGGTCCTCAAGTAATCTACATCTTCTGGGTTCCCTGAAAACACTCTCTAGGAACCCCAGAGGAAGACCAATAATCTCTACTCTTGCTTTGACTCAGCAACCTTTTCCTCTTTTATATACTGGGGGCACATTACAACATATCAAATGAAAAAAGGTGTTTACTGTTTTAAAAGTAGCCTATTTACCACAGGCTATCGTGGCAATATACCTATAATGCCAGCATTTTGGAGGCTAAGGCAGAGGATCAAATGTTTGAAACCAACTTGGGCAACACAGTGTTACTCCCACTCAGTAAAACAAAACAAAGAAAGCCTATATGCTAGTACATGCAGATAACAAATTAAATAATCTTCTGTTTTTATTATTTAGTTTTATGCTAAGAGCAATTTTTCTGTTTTTTTAAAAATTTACTTTTGATTTATGTTCTGTGTGTCTGTACACACACATGCATGTTGGTTCCTCAGGAGGCCAAAAGGTGGCGCCAGACCCCTTGCAGCTGGAGTTAAGGGATGGTTGTGAGCCCTCTGACTCCCAAAGAAGCTACTGAAAACCAAATTCTAGTCCTCTGCAGGAGCAGTAAACATTCTTAACTGCTGAGCCTTCTCCCCAGGCCCCTAAAATCAAATTTTCTTCCTTTCTAAATAAGGAACAGATGCATGTGATACCAGTCTCATAAAGTACTAAAGATATATAGTCAAAGTTAAGCCTTCCATTTAGAAAAAAATTATTTTAAATTATGTGTATCTGTGTGTGTCTTTGTGTGATTCTGAGGACATTAATGCAGGTGCCCAGGAAGGTCAGAGGCATGGGATCCCAATGGCTCTGGAGTTAAGAGGCAGTTGACACGAGCAGCTAGCATGGGTGCTGAGAATTAAACTCTGTAAGAACAGTTAGCATTCTTAATCGCTGAGCCATCTCTTTCCAGATTCCCTATGACTTATTTATGGGTATATGTCTGTGTGTGGGTATATGCATGTATGTGCAGGTATCCATGGAAGCCAGAACATGTCAGATACCCAGGAGCTAGAGGTTGTTGGGAACTGAATTTGGATCCTCTGCAAGAGCAATCTGTGCTTTAAATACTGAGCCATCTCTCCAGCCCCAATACCATCCATTTTCCCACCTATCCCTCATATCTGGTTTCCAGTTTCAGTTTCTTATGTCACCTACTACTCACATTCAAACAAACATATTCATCTTAAAAATATGTATAGGATAAGATATTAGACATAATATTGTGTACTGTTAGTATCTCATTTTATTTTAAGATTATTTAACAATATTTGGTTAAGGCTACTAAAATAAATCTTTTTGCCAGTTCATTTATCATTTGCCAAGTCAATTAAAAGGTAGACAAAATACCATACTAGTGAAAGCCTCGTCCTAAAAAGACAGAAAAAAGCTAGGCAGTTGTGATGCACACACCTTTAATCCCAGCACCCAGGAGGCAGAAGCAGGTGGATCTCTGTGAGTTCGAGGTCAGCCTGGTCTATAGAGTGAGTTTTATTTTAGGACAGCCAGGGCTACACAGAGAAACCTTGTCTCAAAAAACAAACAAACAAATAAAACAAACGGCAGCAAAAAAAAGAAATGTTAAATCCTACCATGAATGATGGATAGAAAACATTTTACAAGTGTCAAACTGGAAGCATGTACAAGAAGTCTTACGCAAGGAATTTCATATAAAGACAACAGTGAAAACTGAAAAGCCTTAAGCCACCAACCACTTGAAATTCTGCTTCCAACCAACAGAACGATAACTTTACATAAGTATTAAATGTTCACGAGCAGTATCATTACAACTTTAGTATGGCAGGGCTAGAGATTTCAGAGGTTATTCAAACAGTGGTGGACACCCCTAAGCTTCACTGCTGCCAAAAACCTCAGCCTTCAAAGATCATTTCTCAGTGCCACCCACGAGTTACCACTGTTCCCTGGCCCTCGTTTCCAGTCAGGCACCAGGACCACCCACTAGAACCAATATTATTCTTTTCTGCCTCAGCCTTTCTTTTCCAGGGAAAATGATTTCTAATGTCGCCTGGCAGATTTTATTTTTCAGCTTAATCATCTTTATTTCCTATTGCTAGACTATATTTGTGTAGACGCCTGGGTTAGAAGACTATGGTTTAATTCCTTGCTTTTTATTATACTAGCAAACTATTTGAAAGACAGTATACCAATTTTTCTGGGAGTTTTGTTTTTACAAAGTGTTATAAAAATGAGTTAGATGATTATTTAAATCCAAAAGATATTTGATTGTGTTTTGAGAAAGGGTCTCATTATGTAGTCCTGGATGGCCTGGAACTTGCTATGTGGATTAAGTTGGCCTCAAACTGCAGAGATCCATCTGTTTGTCCCTCTGCCTCCAGAGTGGGTAACCACACCCAGCCCCAAAGATGTTTAAATTATAGGGAGGAAATGTTTTCTTTCAGGTTTTTTTTTTGGGGTGGTGGTGGTGGTGGTGGTGTTAAAGACAAGGTTTCTCTGTGTAACAGTCCTGGCTGTCCTGGAACTCACTTTTGTAGATTAGGCTGGCCTCACACTCACAGAGATCTACCTGCCTCTGTCTCCCAAGTGCTGGGATTAGAGGCGTGCGCCACCACCGTGTGGCCACTGTTGTTTTTTTAAAAGAGGTATATAGTCAGCAAAATACACACAAAGTACTGCAAGACACACAGACCATAAACTCCTCCTCGGTTGTCAGTGTGTACTCTGGAGACAGACTCCAGTCCACTGTTTTTATATGACAGCTCTCTAAAACGAACTATATTTCAAATTATTGCTGTAAGGACTAGGGCAGTGGTTCTCAACCTTCGGAATGCAGTGACCCTTTAATACAATTCCTCATAAAATTATTTTCATTGCTATTTCATAACTGTAATTTTGCTGTTATTAATCGTAATGTAAATATCTGATAAGCAGGATATCTGATATTCCACCCCTGTAAAAGGACTTTCCACCCTCAAAGGGGTCGAGGCCAACAGTTGAGAACTGTTGGACTAGCGGATCTTAAATCATTGATGAAAATTAACCGTTTTCTCTGTCTTCTAGGTTGTAATGCTTTAGTGCCAAATACACTTTAGAGAACTAAAAGGATGCTCTATCAGCCAGACAATTCAATTAACTGGAGCCAACACCGGGCAGAGCTTTTAGCACTAAGGAAGCACTTTAGAGCTATTATTTCGGTCGGCACACGTGGCCTGAGTACCACATTAGTGTTTTATAAGTGTTTCTCATTGAATTGTGACAACTTCTGTAATAAAACTGGGGCTTGAGAGAGACTGGCAAGTGACTGAACAGGAATGTGAACTGGGCCTGACTACAAAGCCAGGCTCTCAACTGCTGATGATAACAGAATATTCTATCTGAATGACACATTATTTGACACCTCTGTCAACAGGTTTTACTTTTGTGCACAGCCCATCATAAAAACACCAAAATATTTTCAAGTGGCAACACTGTAAATTAGGAAAAATACCAAACTATTTAAAATAGATAATTTGTGTTGGGCACAGTGGCATACATTTAATCCCAGCACTAGGAGATTCTCTGGCAAGAGGGTCTAGTCCAGGGCTACACAGTGAGACATGCCATAAACACTTTATACAATAATTGAACTCAAGAAATATAAGAAAGCTTCCTAAGTAACTGTCCCATTAATTCTCAGTTATTTCTGCAGAAAGACTGACCACACTCTGTCTTGGCAAGCTCCAATACTCGTTCATTCCTTTGCACAGTCTTCCTGCCGGGAAAGCCTTCCCCAGTCTATCTGGCAAACACGTTCTTTTGAACCCTCCAAGTATACTCTGTGAAGTTCCCAAGCAGAAACTTAAATGCTCTCTCTTCTGCACTGCACTATGTTCTTTTGAACTGTTTTTATGTAAGTTTTAAGTAAGACACCACAATTACCGGTTTTTACACCCACTTTCTGCCAAGACTGAAAGATGTGCAAAGGTCTATGTCTACTGAAGAGTGCAGCACAACAAAGGCTACTATTTAACCAATTAACATAAATCGATAAATTTAAGTAAGTATCTTTATTAAAATCTTTGCAGAAGCCAGGAGTGGTGGTGCACACCTTTAATCCTAGTCCCCAGAGGCAGAGGTAGTGCAAGTAGATCTCTGTGAGTTTGAGGCCAGCTTGGTCTACACAGTGAGTTCCAGGACAGCCAGGACTATATAGACACCATGATGAAAACCAAACCAAACCAAACCAAAACCAACAACAAAGCCCATAGCTCTCAGACAGGTAGAATAGAACTGTTCATTCTTTTTTTTTTTTTTTTAATCTTGACTTTTCAAGACAGGGTTTCTCTGTGAAACAGCCCAGGCTGGCCTCAAACTCAGAGAGACCCACCTGCCTCTGCCTCCCAAGCGCTGGGATTAATGGGGTGCGCCAAAACCGCCCAGCTCATTTTCTAAGTAAACACAATGTATGAACATTGTGGTAGATAACTCAGGGGACATAAAGAATAAGAGTTTCATTTTATGGGATCTCAAGGAAGGGAAGGACAGATACAGAATTATAGTTGTTTCAACACCTGGCTCAATAAATACTTTAACAGAAATAAGAAGGTGGCTGGGAGTGGCAGCACATGCTTCTACTCCTAGCACTTAGGAGCTGGAGTCAGGAGGATCAATAATTCAACTGATTCTCTTTATACAGTGAGCTCATCTGGCTTGTGCTAGAAGAGACCCTGTCTAAAAAACAAACAAAAACCCACAGCAAACACACCACAAGAAGGGAAAGTAAGACAAGAGGGGCAAGAGGAGGATGAAAAGTGGTCCAAGGCAAGAGGGAGGCAGAAGAGAAAACAAGGGAGGAAGTAATTAAGTGCTGTGGAAACACTAGAGGAGGGTCTGACATCACTTAAGCTGCACCTTGATGAATGGGTAGAAAAGGACATCTCACAGAGTACAACAAGCAAAATGGTAAGTAATGTAAGAAAATCAAGAACTGTATGCCGGGCGGTTGTGGTGCACGCCTTTGATGCCAGCACTCAGGAGGCAGAGGCAGGCAGATCTCTGAGTTCGAGGCCAGCCAGGGCTACATAGAAAACTGTGTCTTGACAAAAACAAAAACAAAAAGAATCGTAAAAGCTTCAAACACACACAAAAAACCAAAACAATCCCAAGTATTCGTGTGTGTGTGTGTGTGTGTGTGTGTGTGTGTGTGTGTGTGTGTGTATTGGTGTATTTATCTCTATACTCTTCTAGCTAAAATTTCTAGCGATAGACTCATCTACTGTCAGTCCTTTAGGTAAATTAACCCATCAACAAAGGAATCTATCAATCATTAAAAGACACTGAATCTTATTTAACTACACAAAATAACCATTGAGTAAGCTGGATATTAGATTTTAGAATTATTCTAAAATAGATAAACACAATAACACAGAAAAGGAAATAATGACAGCAGTTGATATCAACTTAGTGCCATATACTCTAAGATGCTTTCCCATCTTAGACTCTGAGATAGTGTATTTTTTTTTTTTTTTTTTTTTTTTTTTTTTTTTTGGTTTTTCGAGACAAGGTTTCTCTGTGTAGCTTTGCGCCTTTCCTGAAACTCACTTGGTAGCCCAGGCTGGCCTCGAACTCACAGAGATCCGCCTGGCTCTGCCTCCCGAGTGCTGGGATTAAAGGCGTGCGCCACCACCGCCCGGCGAGATAGTGTATTATTAAAAGCCTTTTATACATGAAGAAACATCATAAAAAGGTGAAGTATGTTATTGCAGGTAACAAAGTAAGTGACAGAGTCAGAGTCAGAACTCTTGCTCCAGGGCCTGGGTTTCTAACTATCTTTTAGTGGACAGACAGACACAGACACACAGACACACACACAGTCAGAACTCTTGCTCCAGGGCCTGGGTTTCTAACTATCTTTTAGTGGACAGACAGACACAGACACACACACAGTCAGAACTCTTGCTCCAGGGCCTGGGTTTCTAACTATCTTTTAGTGGACAGACAGACACAGACACAGACACAGACACACACACACCCTCTCTCTCCTGTCATAATTTAAATACAGTATATAAGTAATTTTTGTTCTTGAAAATTTTTCTATATTATACAACACTGACTTAAAAACATTAAAAAAATTAAATTGCAGCTAGGCGTGGTACCGCATGCCTTTAATCCCAGCACTCAGGAGGCACAGGCAGGTGATCTCTGAGCTTGAAGCTAGCCTACAGAGTGAGTTCTTGGACAGCCAGAGATACACAGTGAGACTTTCATCTCGAAAAAGCAGAAACAAAATTAAATTGTGTTAAAATACATATAGCATCTTAACCATTTTTATGAACATCAGTAGTGTTAAGTACACTCATATTGATGTGCAACAAATGTCTAGAACATTTTTATCTTGCAAAACTTAAACTCTATACCTATTAAAACAGCCACTCCTCATCTTCGTGGCAACAATCATTTAATTTGTGTTTACAAGTCTGACTACCTTAAGTAATAACAGTGACTTTAAAAAATGTATCATGTGTATGGGTGTTCTGCATGCATGGATATGTATCACTTTTGTGCCTGATGCTCTCAGGGTTACAGATGGTTGTGAGCTGTCACAGAGTCCTGGAAATTGAACCTAGGTCCTCTGGAAGAGTAACCAATGCTCTTAAGTGCTGAGCCATCCCTCTAGCCCTCCTTTCCTTCCTATATACATCTTTGTCTCTCAGTTACTAGTGTTACAGGAGGGTCACCAAGCCCCTTAGACTTTTAGGTGGTTGCAGGTAACCCAAATTGCTTTAGTCCGACTTGTTTTAAAACTATTTTTATTTTTTTGGTTTTTTTCAAAACAGGGTTTTTCTGTGTAACAGCCCTAGATCTCCTGGAACTCGCTTTGTAGACCAGGCTGGCCTTGAACTTAGAGATTCCCCCGCCTCTGCCTCTATTCTTACGGTATTTTGAAAATATTAAGCTGTCCTCTAAAGGGTTACACAAATGACAAAGTCTATTCTGTTTCAAAATGATGGACCAGCAATGTGGCTTACGTGATAAAGCATCTTGCCTAGCCCTCCTCAGGACTCAGGTTAAATGCTCAGCACTATGAGAAAATGAACAAAGAAACCTACCCTGTAATTTTCAAAACCAAGATAAATAGTATAGAAAAACAGAAAATAGTATTAGCCTCCGAGGATTTTTAGTAATGTTTTAAATAATGTTTTGATAATAAACTGTATTAACAAGAGGCACTTTTTACAAGAAAGTGTGTGATGGCACACAACTGTAATCCCAGTACTTAGAAATTGGAGGCAAGAGGCTGAACAAGATATTTAAATCAATGAATTAAAAGAAAATATACCTTATTATAGTAAAAGTTTTTTTATGAAGATCAATGAGAAATCAATACACAACCTTAAAACATTTTTACAGCAATTGCATACAATAAATTCAAGCAAGAATATATAACTTTTAAAAATAAAGGACAAAATTAAAACATTAAAAAACGTTATGCATAAATATCACAAACATATCCTGAGAGTTTGGGGAAAGTACTAACCAGTTACTGCCAGCAGCTGTGAAACTCTCACCTCCATTTCCTCCCGGTGAGACCTGTCTCTATCCTCAAATTCGCGAGTTCTTCTTCGAGCCTCTTCGAAGGCCTGTTGTGCTAATGCATCTTCCTGCTGTCAGAGTACATGAAATAATTATTTTAATTTTGATTTATATAAAAAATTAAATTTTGGGATTTTTTAAAAAAGGAGACCAACTGAAGAGTAATTCTGAAAATACTAATACCAATCCCCCATCCTACCTAACTTCAGAGGTACTTTTACTTTATTTTGGAGTCAGAGTCTCATTATACCCTTGGCTATTCTGAAACATGATCCTCCTGCCTTAGCCTCTCCAGTGCTGAGATTATGGACGTGTGCCACCACATTCTAACAGAAATCTGAGACATCTTTGACTTGTAACCCTTTCCTTACCTCCATACACTGGATTAGCATACTACCTATTTGCTTCTTATTGGAATCTTTAATCTTCCCTTCATTTCTATAAACATTTTCTTGATTTGGAACCCAAAGAGCTCTTAGCTAGAGAAGTCTCCCAAAGACTGCTCCTGGTCCCTTCTGTTACTGCACCCCACTCCTCTCTCTGCCATCCACGTATACCTAAAGCACAATGTGATCACAATGACTCTTAATTTTAAAAGCTCCCTCACTGCCTATATTCTTCAGCTTAAAAATTTCAACTTTTGCCAGTCACATACCACTTAGTATGCATGCTATATTTTTGATGGTACATCTGCAGAAACTAAAAGATCCAGAACAATACCAAAAAAAGTTATCAATGTTCATTTTCCTAGAATCAGTACAAAGGCTGGTCATGTGACTTCTACCAATGAGATAACAGCACAAGGCACCTAATGAGGTTTCCAAGAAGGCTATATGAGAAATTTCAGGCTGGAGAGATGGTTCAGTGGTTAGAGCACTGGCTGCTCTTCCAGAGGACCTGGGTTCAATTCCCAGTACCTACATGGCAACTCACAACTGCCCGTTATTCTAGTTCTGGGGAGCCCGATGCCCTCACACAGGCAAAAGTGTAAGCAAAACCCAATGCAAATAAAATTTTTAAAAAATCATAAAGAGAAATTTCACCATTCTTCCTTCCTGGGAACTGACACAATGTTCAGAGACTTAGCCATCTGGCAAATTTGAGGCTAGAGCTGCAGGTTAGCATCAACAGGAAGAGGAAAGGACCTGGGCCTCTGATAATATAATAATAAATACTATACCACGCCTGACTATGCTAGATATCTTGCTGTGTGCAATAAATTGTCACTGTTATAACGTTAATATTTATAATTTTCAGCTGGGCCATGGTACGTTAAGTCTTTAATTCCAGCACTCAGGAGGCAGAGGCAGGCAGATTTCTGTGAGTTCAAGGCCAGCCTGGTCTACAGAGTGAGTTCCGGATAGCCAGGATTGTTATACAGAGAAACCTAGTCTCAAAAAACCCAACCCAAACCAAACCAAACCACCACCACCACCACCACCACCACCACCACCACCACCACCACCACCACCACCACCACCACAACAACCACAACAACAGCAAAAAAAAAAGAAAGAAAAAAAGGAAAAAAGTTGTAATTTTCATTTGCAGTATCTATAATTTAAAGGTATGATCGTATGATCAAATTCCCATACTTGGGGCTAGGGATAGAACTTAGTGGTGGAGCATTTGTCTAGCAAGCACAAGGTTCCAGGTCCAATTTCTAGCACTTAGGAGTGGGAAAGCACATTTTTTCTTTCCTAAAGTTTTATGTACATGGGTGTTTTGCCTGCATACATGTCTGTGCACTACTTGTGTGCCTGGTGCCTGTGGAGGCCAAAAGAGGGCACTGGATTCCCCTGGTATAGGAGTACTCAGTTGTGAGTTGCTATATGGGTGCTGAGAATTGAAACTGGGTTCTCTAGAAAAGAAGCCAGTTCTCTTAACTGCCGAATAATTTAGCCCCTAAACACATTCTTATGATATACCTGCTAGTGTTAGGACCCAAGGCAAGATACTTAATTTCTCTAAGCCTCATTAAATTCATATAAAATATGGGCATAGTAATATTTCACATCTTTGTTACGAGTAAACAAGACAACACTGTCTTAGTTAGGGTTTCTATTACTACGAAGGGACACCATGACCAAGGCAACTCTTATAAGGGAAAACAGTTAATTGGGGCTAGCTTACAGTTCAGAGATTTAGTCCATTATCATCATGGCAGGTGGCATGCAGGCAGACATGGTGTTGGACAAGGAGCTGAGAGTTCTACATCTTGATCTGAAGGCAGCAGAATGAGAGTCTGTGTCCCACATACATAGCTTGAGCATATGAGACCTCAAAGCCCACCTCCACAGAGACACACCTCCTCCAATGAGGCCACACCTCCTAATAGTGCCACTCTCTATAGGTCAACTATTCGAACACATGAGTCTATGGGGGCTATTCAAACTACTACAACACACTAAAAATACTTAAGACAGTATTCAGTAAGTGCTTTAAGTTACAAGCACTTGTGGATATATAAAAGCCACATACTTAACTAAACATAATTATTCATGTCTACTATACTTCCAGAATATTCTATACAAGCCTGAGGTACCTAGAAAAGAATGTCGGCCATTCCTAAGGCATTCTATTACCAGTGAGGTATCAACTGGGACATACCGGCTAATGACAAGGTATCCCTTCTGTTACATTCATTTACTTACTTTTTTTCTCAAAATTTATTACATTTAGTGTATGTGCACACATTTGTGCACACGTGTACACATATTGCAGCTTAGATATAGAGGCTAGAGAACAACTTGCAGGGGCTGGCTCTCTCCTCCCACCACGTGGGGCTTGAGAATCTAACTCAGGTCACCAGGCCTGGTGACAAATGCTTTCACCCTATGCCACTTCACTGTCCCGTATTCACCTTTTCACTTATTTCACAAGTATTTGCTTAGCTTTTTTATTTTATTTTTTCTTAAGATTTACTTACTTATGTATACAGTGTTCTGCCTGCATATATGCCTGTATGCCAGAAGAAGGCATCAGATCTCATTATAGATGGTTGTGAGCCACCATGTGGTTACTGGGAATTGAACTTAGGACCTCCGGAAGAGCAGCCAGTGCTCTTAACCTCTGAGCCATCTCTCCAGCCCCCTTGCTTAGCTTTTATTACGGGTAGGCCATTGTGCTTAGTGCCATGAATAGAACATGAGGCAATATTGTTTTTCCTCAGATAGCTGCTGGGGTTGGTAGCCAAAAAACAAAAACAAAAAAACCAAAAAAAAAAAAAAAAAAAAAAAACCTAATTAACAAATCAACATAGTTATCAACTGTGATTACGTACAACAGGGGGAATTAGGAGGATAAAATGAGAGTGTACACAAGCTGTGACCTAATTCCCTAAGAAAGTTATTGGACACTGTGTGCTCTAGAAATGGGCATAAAGTTTCCCCATGAAATGACTGAAAAGTACTACGAATTGCTGCAGAAAAAATGAGCCGGGAAAGATTTAGTAGTCCTCTATTTCCTAGTTCCAATTTCTGTCATGGTCTTTTCTGGTGACAATTGAGATGCATGTGGAGTGAATAGAATTCTCACTCTTAACAAATGGTAAAATGGGAAAGCTGATAGGCCTCATCCTTTAACACTTTCCTTTTAAGGATACTACCTGCTAATAAAATTACCTGCTCACCCATGAAAGGAGACTAATGGCCAAAGACATTAACTTTATCCAGCCTCAGGCAATGGTTAGAGGAATTTGCAAAATTTTACTCTCCTGGGCCATGTGTCATACTAACTTACTATTCTATATGAAAACATGCATAAAACAGCCAGATGGGGTCAACACAACAAAGTTGGAGTGGGCCACTGTGGCATGTACCTGTAACCCACAATGTGGGAAGCTGAGGCAGAAGGATCATCTGAGTTTTGGAGTTAAGACACCAGCCTGAACAGTATCAAGAGTCTTCAGAAAACAACAAATCAAGAATAGAGAGATGACAGACAGCACTGGCTGCTCTTCCAGAAGACCCAGGTTTGAGCCCCAGAGCCCACATGGCAGCTCACAAATATTTGTAACTCCAGTCCCAGAAATGTGATGTCCTTTTCTGGTCTCTATGAGCACAAGACACGCATAGTGCACAGATATACACACAGGCAAAATATCCTTACACATAAACAATAAAACCCTCACACATACACACAAAAAGTAGGCTAGAGAAATGGCTCAGCAGCTGAAGTACCTGCTGTGCAAACAAGAGGACTGGACCACACCTAAAAAGCTGGGTACAGCATAGCACATCTGCCAATCTTAGCTTCAGGGAGTGGAGACAGGTGGATGTCTGAAGTTCACAGCACAGCCAATCTATCCAAATTGGTGAATTTCAGGTTTTATGAGAGACAGTTTCGAAAAACAAGGTAGAGAACAATAATGGAAGAAGACCTCCATTGTTGACCTCTAGCCTCCAAGTGCACACACACACACACACACACATATGTGCACCAACACCAACACCGACATATACACAGAGACAGACTCACTCGAAAACAACAGCAATGAAAGAAATCCTAAAACAGGTTCAAAGAGAAGGGTCAGGAAGTAAAAGAGCTTCTGTCAAGCCTGGTGACCTTACTTGATCTCCAGGACTCACATGGAGAGAAATGAGTTCTGCCAAGTTGTCCCTTGTCCTTCAAATGAACACGCATGAACATGTACACATGCATACACACACACAAAAGTACATACATAAAATGTAATAAAAATAATTAAACCAAGACATAGTTAGGTATCCAAAATCCCCATGGGAAATAAATGTTTAACAATCTGGCACAGAGCAGATGTAGAAGAGTCTGACCAATCTTGCTTCAGTGATTTTACTTTATTTCCTAAATTTATAATTTTAAGTTTGGTGGTAACATCTTTCTTCAGCAATGGATTTTAAAACGTGTTTAATGAAAAATTAGTAATCAAATTGTAAGAAAGTTGGTGGTGACTATATAATTTGCACAAAATATTGACATTTACTATTCTATGAAGGTCAGAATGATGTCACACATGGAAGAAAAGTCAAAGGAAAGCAACTTGCTCAAAGGCAGTCAATGAGCATAAATTTTGGCAAACGGTGCATTTCTTTAACTCATTACTCTGTAGAACACAACTTTTCATTTAAACCATGACTCTTCCCAGTTAGTTCTACCTACACTAGAAGACATCTGTTTTACATCAGTGCCATCTGGTACTTAAATGAGAAATGCTAATTTCAATACTGGCACTCATGTTGACAATGCAAGAGTTGGTGGAACATAACGATGCTCTTCTGCTGGGTGTGGTGAAAGAAAAAATCAGGAGTTTATGGTCATTCTCAGCTACATGACGAGTTGGGCTATATGAAACCCTATCCCAAAATATAACAATGTTCTTTCTTTCTTCCTTTTTATTTTTTTCCAGACAGGGTTTCTCTGTGTAACAGCCCTGGCTGTCCTGGAACTCACTTTGTGGACCAGGCTGGCCTTGAACTCAGAGATCTGGCTCTGTCTCCCAAGTGCTAGGATTAAACGCCTGTGCCACCACTGCCTGGCTACTAACAATGTTCTTACTGAGTTATAAAATACAAAGTACAAATTTATTAGATACTTCTGGTACATAGCAATACAAACAAAGAACTGAGATGTTCTGCTAATCACTTATAATTCAGTTATACAACTTATAAATACCCTTATATAACCACGATTAAATAACCATTCTATGTAGAGTGTGTGTGACACGTTGATGCTGGATATAAAATTCACCACGGAGCTGAGATTGCCCATTGGTTAGGTATGAGGAGTTCAGTTCCCAGCACCCACACCAGGCAGCTCACGACTGCCTATAACTCCAGTTTCAGAGGTCTTCTGACCTCTTCAGGCACCAGATATGCATGTGGTGCACATACATAAATGCAGGCAAAAGAAACACACATAAATCTAAAAACTAAGTAAAATTCATCATGAGAGTAATATCTTTGGTACTTTAGAAAATTGGGGGGTACTGAAGAACTTCTACAATGTCATTCATTCATTTGGGTTTTTGTTTTTAAAGATAGGGTCTCACTATAAAGCCCTTGCTACTGAAGAACTTCTACAATGTCATTCATTCATTTGGGTTTTTGTTTTTAAAGATAGGGTCTCACTATAAAGCCCTTGCTAGCCTGGAACTCACTATGAAGAGCAGGCTAGCCTTGAACTCACCAAGATCCACCAGCCTCTATCTCTTGGGACTAAAGGTGTCCATCACCATACCAGGCTCTTTCTTTTTCTTTCTTTTTTTTTTTTCTAAACATTTAATTCTTTTTTTTTTAAGATTTACTTATTTATTTATTATGTACACAGTGTTCTGCCTTCATGTGTCCTTGTAGGCCAGAAGAGGGCACCAGATTTCATTATGGGTGGTTGTGAGCCACCATGTGGTTGCTGGGAATTAACTCAGGACCTCTAGAAGAGCAGTTAGCGCTCTTAACCACTGAGCCATCTCTCCAGCTCTCAGTCCATCTAAAAGCGTTTTCTTATACATGCTTTTTCAATTGTTTCTCTCTCTCTCTCTCTCTCTCTCTCTCTCTCTCTCTCTCTCTTCCCCCCCCCCCCATAGTATTCTGACAAACCAAGAAAAAGTATTGGAAAGAATCATTTAGCTGGGCGGTGGTGGTGTACACCTTTAATCCCAGCACTTGGGAGGCAGAGGCAGACAGATCTCTGTGAGTTCAAGGCCAGCCTGGTCTACAAAGTGAGTTCCAGGACAACCAAGGACTGTTACACACAGAAACCCTATCCAAATGCCTCCCCTCCCCCAAAGAAAAGAAAAGAAAAGAGAAAAGAAAAGAATCATTTACTGGACTTTTAATTTCCTACCAGGCAGACACGGGTAATCCAATGATTAGCCAGCTGATTTCCAATGAAGGACAGACTCCCAAAATTAGGACCAGAATGTGGTCCTCAATACTTTCCAGTTTATTTATTATGAGCATACTCCTTGTGCTGGTTAGTTTTCTGTCAACTTGACACAAGCTAGAATCATCAGAGAGGAGAGAGCCTCACCTGAGAAAATGCCTTCCATGGAATCAGGTCGTAGGCAAGCCTTTAGGGCATTTTCTTAACTGATGATGATGGTGGAGGGCCCAGCCCACAAACCCTTTCCTCCCCAACTTTGGGTAATCGTGCTTCATTCACAGCAATGATAACCCTAACTAAGATATTACTACTATTTATTTATTTATTTATTTATTTATTTATTTATTTATTTATTTATTTATTTGGTTTTTCGAGACAGGGTTTCTCTGTGTAGCTTTGTGCCTTTCCTGGATCTCGCTCTGTAGCCCAGGCTGGTCTTGAACTCATAGAGATCCGCCTGGCTCTGCCTCCCGAGTGCTGGGACTAAAGGCGTGCGCCACCACGGCTCGGCTACTCTTTATTTTTAAAAAATATTTTACTACATTTTGTTTTGTGGGTGTGTACATGTGCATAGGAATTGGTTCTCTCTCCACCACATATATAGGTCCTGGAGATAAAACTCAGGTCCTCAGGCATGGCAGCAGGTGCTGGTTACCTGCTAAATCACCTCAAAAGTCCAAACATACTACTCTAAAGATTAGGGAAAATAGTTCCCCAAAGACAAGATTAGGAGTTAAATAAAAGGACTATCCCCAGCAAAGCCTGAAATCACCCTACCTGGGCTCGCTCCTCATCAAACTCCAGGCAACCCATACCATCCAATCTGTGGAGATCAATCCAGCCCTTCCAGATAACACATACTCCATTCAGAATCATGGGCGCCTTCAAGTATACCTAAACAAAACAACAAAAAAACATAAAAAAGACAGTTGAAAACCAACGAAAAGTCATCAGACCTGAATTTTCTTCCCTTAGAATTCTTTTAATTTTTAAAAAAATGTTTAATATATATGGATTTTTTTTTTTTTTCGAGACAGGGTTTCTCTGTAGCTTTGGAGCCTGTCCTGGACTAGCTCGGTAAACCAGGCTGGCCTTGAACTCAGAGATCCACCTGCCTCTGCCTCCCAAGTGCTGAGATTACAGGCGTGCCCCATCAGTGCCTGGCTGGATGTTTTATCTACATGTACATCTACACACCAGAAGAGGGCATTGGATCCCACAGGACTATAGTTTTTTTTTTTTTTTTTTTTTCCCGAGACAGGGTTTCTCTGTGTAGTTTTGATGCCTGTCCTGGAGCTCGCTCTGTAGACCAGGCTGGTCTCCAACTCACAGAGATCTGCCTGGCTCTGCCTCCCGAGTGCTGGGATTAAAGGCGTGTGTCACCGCTGCCCGGTCCATAGGACTATAGTTATAGACGGTTGTGAGCTGCCATTTGGGTGCTGGAAATTGAACCCATGACCCCTGGAAGAGCAGTCACGGTGTTTTCAATAGCTAAGATATCTCTTTAGCCCCAGACACAATTTTTTTTTTGTGTGTATATGAGTGTTTTGCCTCCATGTATATCTGTGCACTTCATGCATGCAGTGTCCATAGAGGCCAGGAAAGGGTGCTGGATCCCTAGAACTGGAGTTACAGATAGTTGTGAGCTACCATGTTGGTGTTGGAAATCAAACCTGGGTCCTCTGAAAGAACTGCCAGTTTTCTTAACTGCTGAACTATCTTTGCAGGCCCCAGATATGAAAATATAAAGGATTAAGCTTACTTGTCAATCTTGCAGTTTTCTTTTTGAGAACATATGATGGCAAAATTAAGAATTATAGGAAAAGAGTATATATATATATATATATATAATTAATTTTTAAAAATCTTTTTTTTGAGAAAGGGTCTTACTATGTAACCCTGGCTATCCTGAAACTCACTATGTAGATCAGACTGGCCTTGAATTCACAGAGATCCTCCAGTCTCTGCCTCCCGAGTGCATTACCATGCCTGGCCTGGAAAGACTTTGGTTTCATTCAGTAAATTTTTTCTTTTTGTGATGTCAGAGATTAAACCCAGGGCCCTGCATGTGAGAGAGCTATATCTCTCTAGCCCTTAGAATTTTATTTCCAGTTACAATTCTTCTAGACTACTTTAAAAAGAAAATTTCCTAGGATTTGTGAAAGGACTGGGAAATGGCTCAGGTTTCCCCAGCACGTGCAAGGTCCTGAGTTTTATCCCTTGTGTCACCTACTGGAGAGGGGGTAGAGAATGTGTAAAAGTGTAGGTAATTTTTTTTTTTTTTTTTGGAGACAGGGTTTCTCCATGTAGCTTTTTGGCTGTCATGGAACTCACTGAGATCCGCCTGCCTCTGCCTCCCAAGTCCCAGTATTAATTCTTAATTAGTGGGAATGTGAACTCCCCCCACAAAATTATTTCCGGTAAGATAAAGAGAGCTCTTATAACACACTAATACACATTTCTGCTTGTATGTTAGAAAATTACCCAAAAGGAATACTCTGGGATGTTGTAACATCTTAAGTCACTGAAAAATTTAAAATATGTAACCCACTCCATGCTTTAAGTTTAAAAAGGTATCAATAAATGCTATTTCAAATTTGCTGAGTTCAAAACTATTCACCTCATAAACTTTTAGTACTACCAGAAAATTCCAACATCCTTACACGCTGAGGTGACTTGAATTTTTACAGTTTTATATTTTTTTTCTCTAAAGATAACCAATACAGTCACCAAAAGTTTTCAAGTAAATAACACTAGAGCAAAAGTCACTTTAGGTAGAATTTCCAAACTGAGATTTCCACATTAAATCTCACATTGGCTGATTTTTCTCAAGAATAAAGATCCAAGTAGAAAGGACGGTTGCTACTACTACTCAAGACACAGATATGAAGCAAGAGAGAAATTTACCATAGTTCCTACAATCTTCTCTGCCCTAATGTCAAGCTGCTATGGATCTCAGGATGGCTTTGAACTCAGAATCATTCTGCTTCTACCTTAAACTCTGAGACTACAGTCAAGAGTCACCATATCTACCAGGCATGGTGGTGCCTCCTAGCACTCTAGAGGCAGGTACAGGTGGATCTCTGTAAGTTCAAGGCCAGCATGGTCTCAAAAAACAAAACAAAACAAAACAAAAAACAAACTAAGGAGGGAGAAGGGAATAGGAAAATGATATGATTATATTATAATCTCAAAAACTAAATAATTAAAATAAAAATAACAATTAACAGTTTTGTCGGGTTTTGAGAGAGAACTTCATGTAGCCCAGCTGGCCTTGAACGATCCTCCTGCAACTACCTCTCAAGTAATGGGATTAGAGCCCTATGTCCACCATACCTGGCTATTTAAAAAATTTTTTTCGGGGTTGGGGATTTAGCTCAGTGGTTGAGCGCTTGCCTAGCAAGCTCAAGGCCCTGGGTTCAATCCTCAGCTAAAAAAAAAAAAAAAAAAAAAAAAAAAAAAAAAAAAAAAAAAAAAAAAATTTTTCTTTGTATCTTTTCTACCTCACTTAACACAGGCTTCTGAATGAAAATCAGCATAAATTTAAATCATTCACTGCCTTAAAAAGCTATCTGAAATTCAGAGGACATGGAGCTTCAATGAATTTTCAAAACTCCAAATAATCATCTTCATAAGTGAGATTTTCATCTACATATATAAAGTATGTCTCATCGGACTAGTCTAGGGTTTTATGAACAAAACTGGCATTTTTATTACTTACATGACAGAAAAGTGGTAGGAGTTTCTCATTTTAAGAGAAAAACCTGGCACATCTTTAATTGCAGCACTCAGGAGGCAGAGGCAGGTTGATCTCAGTGAGTTCAAGGCCAGCCTGGTCTACAGAGTGAGTACCAGGGTAGCCAGAGCTACACAAAGAAACTCTGTCTGGAGAAAACGGGGGTGGGGGGGTGGGGGGGTGGGGGGGTGGGCCGGGGGGGCCGCCGACGGCGGCGCGCGCCTGAAAAGCTGGAAGCATCCTTTTATCTTTATTCAATTTAGCAGTCTCCTGAGCAAAGTTTGGATTCTTGTTTTCAGAGATACTTAATAAAAATGTCAGTTTATAAATGACAGAAAAGCTAGAAAAACCAAATAAATAAATGATAGAAAAGTTATTCCTCAGGTACCTGTAAACATAAATCTATAAGATTTATGCCTTTATGCTATATATGTATGTTTTTCTCCTTATGCTAAGAACCTTTTTTTTTTTTTTTTTTTGGTTTTTTCAAGACAGGGTTTCTCTGTGTAGTTTTGGTGCCTGTCCTGGATCTCGCTCTGTAGACCAAGCTGGCCTAGAACTCAGAGATCTGCCTGATTCTGCCTCCCGAGCACTAGGATTAAAGGCATTTGCCACTGCCACCTGGCTAAGAACAACCTTTTTTAAAACCAAGGTTTCAATAAACCACACTGAACCAATTTCTACTTATAAAAGAAGACTCTCAAAAAGCTTAAGGTTCTATTTCTCCTCCCATTTGAGCAAGGGAAACAGTCTACAGTTATAGTTAAAACCGTTTAACCACACATTTCCTTTTGTTCTGATAAGTGTTCATTCCTTTCCACATTATAAATGTTATTTATTTATCCTTTTTTGAGACAGAGTGTCATGAAACACAGCCTGGCCGCTAAATTGATATGTAGCTGAGAGTGACCTTGAACTCCGGATCCTCCTGCTTTCATCTTCCTTGTGCTGGTAATCACACCTACTCACCACCAAGTCCAGCCACATTTACTCCATCAGTGTACACCTTAGTCAAGCGACTAAGCTGACTTTCCACTCAGGACCCCGGAGAAACCTAAGAACAACATTCCTCTACATTTCACATCAAGAGAACTTGACTTACCACACCTCCAAAGAGTTACAGCACATGACAGAGAGTGTAACATTTCACTACTAAAGCCTCTATTATGCTAAATTCTGATACTAATTATGGGTAATTCTTCTCATGTAACTAACAGCCAAAAAAAGGTCAACTTCATGCTACCTTTAAACCAGATTTGTGTTATTCACAAATGGTTTATATCTCAGAATTGCAGATTCTACAATTTCTTAGTTTATTCATATTAACATCCACAGTCAAAAGTATTTCCCTTATGAAATTCATTTTTTTAAAGCCCATCTTTTACTTCTTTATAAATCTTTCATGAAAAGGAGACCACCACCGATCTGTTTTGGGAAATTCCTAAATGGCTTTAGAAAATGGATATATTCATTCTGAAGAATAATGTCTGGACTCCTAATATTTTTTAAAATAACATCTAGATGATCCTGGTGATTTATTTAATGTTCACACTGAAATAAACAGTTTTATGTGTAATCTTCAAAGTAAATGTTTGCTGCTTTTATATATTCATGAATACTAGGCCTCAAAGTCTGAAGAAAATATACTGCTGTCTCTTAACAGCTGATATTTTGTAATGTTAATTCAATAATGTCATTTAGACACAAAGACATTTATTTCACTGAAAATGATGCCTTATTTCAAACTTTGAAAAGAAAGGTTATTATATCTTCCAAAATGAAGCTCAATTGTCCTAAAAAAAAACCATGTTATAGAAATGGATTCCACAAAGTCTTAAAAACTAGTAAATAGATGCAGCCAATCACAGGGAGCAACAAAACAGCTTATCTTTCCAAAAGCTAAATACTACAAAATGAGACTTCACAGGTTTAAAAGTGACTATAGCCTCATTTTTTTTTAAAAAGAAAGGTAAAAGCTGGCTTAGCAGAATTTAACTCAAGATCTAAACATCACTATTTTTGATGTCATATTGAATCCAAATTATATAAATCACTTAATTTTCAACCTACAGCTTCAAAATCCCCATCATTCAAACCACAAAGAGATTCAATAAAAACATGCTTGTATCATCCAACTATATTATTAATATAAGGGTATATTATTTGGACACGATGGCACTTGCCTCTAATTCCAGCACTTAGAAGGCTAAAGTGGAAGGACCAGTGCAAACTCAAGGTAAGCCTGCACTACACAAGATGACCGTCTCAGAACAAACAAAAACCCCACTATCACCACCAACAAAATAAAAATTCAAACAAACAACAAAAATAAAAATCAAGTACTGCTTCTATAACACAGATGAACCCCAAAGCCGCTATACTAAGTAAAATAAGTCAGGAAAAGGTCAAAATTATTAAATTAATCACAACAGGCAAATTGAGAGGAGATAGAAAGGAAACATGAGATTTCGGTTTTCTAAGAGATCTGGGCTGATACAATAAATATGGTGGCCACTAACAGTACCATTATGGGTTTAAATCTTGAGGAAGGGAGGAGAGATTCCTTGAAGAATAAATAGAAAATGAGGACTGATGAAGAACTTGGACAAAGTCCAACTTTTCAATTAGGGCAGAAGAAAATGCAGAGCAGACTATGAGTAGCCATTAAGCAAACAAGAACACATATTATAATCATAGGTTGAGTTCCCCTTTGTTGGCTACACGTTATGGGACCTTAGGTCTCTTTTATTTACAGCAACAAAGTTTTGTCACAAATATCCTCCTCCTGATTTTTATCAGACAAGGTCTAACTATATAGCCCTGACAGGCCTGTTACTCACTACTTGCTAGTGGCTAGCCTCAAACTCAAGTTTCGTGTCTTAGCCTCTGGAGTTAGGGACTACAGGCCTCTACTATCATACCTTGATAATGGGAGATTTATTTTATTTTACTGAGACAGGGCCTCACTATGTAGTCCTTGGCTGGCCTGGAACTTGTATGTAGATTAGGTTGGCCTCAAACTCAGAGATTCACCTGCCTCTGCCTCTCAAGTTCAGAAAACCCATAAGGAGGTTGGAATTTATAGGTATATTTCAGTAAAACCAGAAACTTTGTAAAATTCTGAATAATAATTTACTTTTGAATTCAGGTGTATTTTTCTAAAGAATATTATTAATTTCATTAGCTTCTCAAAGGGGTATGCAAAGCATTCAGTATGATGGTAAAAAAAAACTCTTCTAATCCTCCTTCATAGATGGACACCAAGGTCTTTGCAGTATAGACCATGAAATGATAAGTACTCTTCCTTCTAGTAAATGGACAGGGGAGAGAAAGAGAGAGAGAGTTGTATTAGTTGTTAATGGAGATCAAATCCAAAGCTTTGCATGTGCTAAGTAAATATGACCACTGAGCAAGATACCAAACCTCACTTCTTTTAACTGTACTCCCTCTTAGACAGCTAAAAAAGTTAAAAATAAAATGGTAAACTTGGGTCCAGAAATTTAAGCATCAGAAGAAGGGTATGAGAAAATCTGATCAATTTCTCATTTATTAACTTGGACAGTATTTCCTTCTTTGAAGGTCTAGAAGCTGCTTGTTGTAAGAATAAACAATTTGGAAGCAGCGGTGGCATCTTCAACTCAGATGTCTTTTCCCCTGCCATGCTGACCCTATTTTAGGAAAGAGCATTTTCTAGCAACTAGATAGCTGAGGTGAGGCAAACTGGAAGTAGAAAAGCTATGATTCAAAGAATTTCCTTGTTTGAGTTCTGAAGAAGATAATTTTGAGATAAGCAAAGCACAATAATTGTAAATCTACAAACATACCCAATGCACATCAGTATTGAGTCACAAATCAATAGGCACAGAAACCAATCCCAAAGCTATTGACAAAAGCAAGAAGCAAAGACCTTCATTCTTCAAAATCATCATCATCACCATCATCTTTCAATTGGAAAGAGCATTTCACGTCTCTATAATACAAATTGATAAGCTGGGCATGGTGACACTTGCCTTTAATTCCAGCACTTGGGAGACAGAAGCAGGTGAATCTTAAGTTTGAGACCAGCCTGGCCTACAGCGCAAGTTCCAGGACAGCCAGGACTACACAGAGAAACCCTGCCTTTAAAAATAAACAAACAAAAAAACAAACAAATAAATAATAAAAATAAACTGGTGACATTCAGTTTTGCTTACATATATGTGTGTGTACCTTATCTGTCTCTTGCCTGGTGCCTTAAACGCCAGAAGAATGCATCCATTAGATCTACTGCAACTGGAGTTATGGATGTTTTCCAGCTGTCCTGTGGGTGCTAAGGAATTGAACCAGTGTCCTTTGAAAGAGTAGCCAGTGCTCTTAACCACTGAGTCATCTCTCCAGCCTCCCCATAAATATTTAAATATTTACTAATAAAAGAGTAAGAAAATAGAAAAAAAAAGTTCTTAGCTTCCCTATATTAATTATCTTCAAACTACTTACTTTTTTGTTATTACTGTTTATTTGAGGTTTTTGTTTTTGAAACAAGTTCTTACTATGTAGCCCAGTATGGCTTTGAACTCGTAAGCCTTCCTGTCTTCGTCTCCTAAGTGCTGGGATTATAAGTGTGTACCACCATGCTTGGCCTTCACACTACTTATTTTCACTTATCTGCACCAGATTCCTCACATTTTATAATCATTGCTGGGACTCTATCTCCTTTAGTAAAAATTAGACAAGACAACGTAAGTAAAAACACAGACCACCACAGAAACACTGCTTACATCTACATTTCCACCAATGCTCTACCTAGCAATTTTTTTCCAAGGGAAAGAGCCATCCTCCGACCCCATCCCCAGGCAATGAACAGTTGTTCTACCCACAAACTAATGAATCATCAGACAAGCTAGCGGTAATGCTAGACTGGCCAGACGCACCCAGGAAAACAAGATTCCACTGATGAAATATGTACCTTGCTGCCCAGCTGTAATCATTCCTGTAGACTACTTAACAGATTCCTTTAAAAGACTTCATTCTGACTCATTCTCCGTTAGCCACATGGTCCCCTCTGTTCCTAAGTGCACAGTCAGCCACTGCCAGATAATCACTACAGTCATTCATTCCCTCACCTCTGAGTAACAACTGGGTTGCATGTAGGAAAAAACATAGCTTCTTACAGTGATCTAATGCAATGTATAAACCTACTTTATGTAGTTCAAACAACAAATTGTAAAATGTAAAACTAGAAAATATTTTTGAAGCTTATGTATATGTACACACATTTAAACACATATTCAATAAATTAGTATGTTGCTGGGCACAGTGGCAAAAACTGTTATCCTAGTCCTTGGAAGACAGAGGTAGGAGGATTGAGTTTGATATCAGCCTGAGCTACATCGTAAGAATCTATCTCAAAAAGGACCAAAAAAAAAAAAAAAAGAGTATGTAAACTAAACTCAGACTTTTGTTAAGACTACATAAGAGCTGGGCACAGTGGCTCACACCCTCAATCCCAGTGCTTAGGAGAAGATGAGAGGGTCATCCTTTGCTAACTGACTAGTTCAATGCCAGCCTGAGCTACATGAGACCACATCTCAAAACCACAAAAACAAAAAACAAAACCCACGCCCACCCCCACCCCCAGATCTATATACTTTTCTACAAAATCAAAAATTGTACAAACACATCACATGCTTTCTACACAATCGTTTTTACTCAACCTCAATGTACTTTTTCCCTAAGTGAAAAGCTGGCAGTCACAGCAGTGCCGCAAAGCGGGAGCTTCATCACCTGTTGCCCCAAGAGCTCTTAAGCATCTGCAACAGAGCTGAATGCAGTTGCAATCTGAGACTCCATTCAGCTCATCCTCTTCCAAGAACTTCATCTGAAAATGACAGTCCTTTCCACATCCATGTTTATGTTCCATCTAAGAACACTCCTGTCTCTTCCTTCTGTGAGCTCTTAGTACACACACATTTATGTACTAGCCATAGCCATATTATGAAGTATACATGGTTTTTAAGTTGGAAACATTAGTCTAAGTTGAAATTCGGTATTCAGGGCTGGCAAGACGGCTCCCTGTAAGAACAACTGCTGCCAAGCCTGGCAGTCTGAGTGCAATTCCTAGAACCCACATGGTGGAAGAAAGGCAACCTATGCCCACAAGCTGCCCAACACAGGCAGGCAGGCAGGCAGGCAGACACACACACACAGAGAGACACACATGTTAAAAATCGGGAGGGAAGGAGGGAAAATAAGAGGCAATATATCTTAAACAGAGAAGCCTACTCAAAAATTAATTCCTTCATCCATTAAATCAAATTCTGTTAAAAATCACTTTGCTATTATTATCTTCATAAGCACTGGCAAGCCTATAATCCCAGCATTTGAAAGGCTAAGGAAAAAGGATCAAAAATATCTTAGGACAGGCATGGTGGTGCATACCTTGGTGGCAGAGGTAAGAGATCTCTGAGTTTGGGGACAGCCAAGAGCTACATGAGACCCTGTCTCAAAAAAGAGGTCCATGCCCTAAAATTACTTTTTAGAAAAGAGTTTAACCTTTCTCTTCCTGAGGTCAGTACAGGAAGAGAATATTCAATTTTCATAGGATCAGTACAGGGTCAACTTGATAGTAAACAATCAAGTCCATTTTTTCATTTTTTTGAAATCAGGTTTCTTCATACTCTTTATACTAACTGGGCCATACAATTACCATATATAGTCAAACAGATTACATTAAAAAAAATTAATGTGATCACTCAAGACTATTAATTATGGTCAACCAAAACCATCTGCATTCATTTGAAATAAAATGTACCTGGAAATAAGTCCTAAGAGGAAAGAGCAGAGGAATTAAGCTGAGTCTATATAACTTCAATTTAGGAATGATGTAAGTTGTGATAAGTTGCCTTTCCCTAGCGATCTTTTGATAGCTAAATTACAAGGAAGCAGTTTAAAGAAGAATTAAAAACACACCAAGACGGACTACTAGGGAAAGATGAAGTATTCCAGTAGCACTGTAGGCCCACCTGAAATAAACTTACCAAGTCATACTACAGCACTATCACTATGATTCACTTACAATCTTACACTATAAAACCACTGAACAGCCTAACTTTGGATACAATTTAAGATGCATTTTCAATGCTGGGCATACTGGCACAAGCCTGTAATCCATACACTTGGGAGGTAGAAGCAGAAGAAACATAAGTTTAAGACCAACCTATGTTACAGGAGACTAGTCTCAAAACAATTCAAATTTCAAAATATATTTTCCATATATTCTAGCACTTCATTTAATCCTCACACGAGGAACAGTCTACTTACCACTTGTGACTATGCAAACAGTTGTGATTTGAACTGACTTTACCTTTCTACTATGCTCTAGTATTCTGAATCTTCCCTGAAGACCAAGAGCCAAGATAAGGGATAGAAACACAACTCAGTGGTAGAGTACTTGAATAACTCACGCTCAGTACTATCCAAAACAAACAAAAACAATGACATGCCAAATGCAAACAGTTCAATTAGACAACTGTTTCAAATGGGGCTGGAGGGATTGTTGCACGAATCTTAAAAGTTCTTATTAATAAAATCAAACCCGAAACCAGGTATTGGGTGAATGCTGCAAGATCAGAGAAGCAGAACAAGCCACAGCTTCCTCACCTCGCCAATTCCTCAGCTGATCCTGTTTCCTCAGACTGGAAGCCTCTGTGTCCTCATCCGAATGGATCTCAGCTGAACTGCTGCTCAAAAGCTTGAAAGCTTAACCAGATCTAGTTCTTGTTTTCACGCCTTATACACCTTCCTGCTTTCTGCCATCACTTCCTGGGATTAAAGGCGTGAGTCACCAGGCCTGGCTGTTTCCAGTGTGGCTTTGAACTTACAGAGATCTGGATGGATCTCTGCCTCCAGAAGGCTAGGATTAAAGGTGTGAGTGCCACCATTTTCTGGCCTCTGTCTGTCTAGTGGCTGTTCTGTTCTCTGACCCCAGATAAATTTACTAGGGTGCACGATATATTGGGGAACACAATATCACCACAAGGGATGGTTCAGTAGTTAAGAGCACCGGCTATTCTTCCAGAGGACTCAGATTCAATTCCTAGCACCCATGTAGCAGCTCATAATATTCTATAACTCTAGTCCTTGGGAATTCAATGCCCTCTTTTGGCCTCTTCCATGGGCACCAGGCACACAAAGGGTGAAAAAACAAGCAGGCAAAACACCCATACACATCTTTTCTTTTTGTTTCAAGGCTAGCCTGATCCATATAATGAGTTCCAGGTCAGGCTGTCCTCCTCCAAAAGTTTTTAAATACTTCAAAACAAAAATATACAATATGTTCTAACCTGAACTTACATAAAGCATCTATTTTTAGGTAACAGTCTGCTAACAGACCCTCCTCATTATAAAGACCTTTGGTTGGAAAAAAAAATCAAAACCCTCAGTTTTGGGGGAAAATTGAGTGTGTGTGTGTGTGTGTGGGGGGGGGTTTGAACGTAGGGCTTCACAAGTGCTAGGCAAGAGCTCTAAAACTGATCTACATCCCCAGTTCTCTTTTTGCCTTTTGAGACAAGGTTTCCCTAAGTTGCCCAAGCTGACCTTGAACTCACTCTGTGGGTCAAGAAGGCCTTGAACTTGATACTCCCACTTAGGCCTCTGGAGAAGTTAGGATTATAGACCTCAGCCAACAGGCCTAAGTGAAAATATTCTTGCTATCACATAAGCAAAAGATGAATAAAAAGGGCTATTTTCTGAAGCCATTTTCATAAATCACAAAGCTGTTTTGAATACAAAATTATTGTTTCCTCTTTACTAACATTGTAAGCTGTTCTGAATTCACTAAATTTAAGAATTATTATTGTGGCTGGGCTCCAACATGGCCAATGATCCCATCATCCTGGTATTCAAACCCAAGTGTAATAATCCCCTTCTCTGTTGAATGTGGCCTAGACTTAGTGACTAGCTGCTAATAAACCAAATGAGACACAAATGACTCGGAGAAGTAGTCATAAAAAGCATGGTGACTTCATTCACTTTCTCAGTACGGAGAAGCACATGTCTTGAAACAGAAGTCATATGAGCTTAGAAGTGCAGCCTTTGGCTCTAGACATTCTTCAGAGATTGTCCAGCTCTATCTAACAGATTAAATGTAACCTCAAGAGAGAACCTGACCCAGAACCACACAGCTACAACAATCCCAGATTTGTGTAAAGGAGTCTGAGAAAACTTTTGGAGTGGCTGAAATATTACCTTAATCACAGTGGCATTTATATGTATGCATACACTTGTTAAAGTAAAAATTACACCATTGAACTAGTGCACTTTATTATATTTAAACTACATTTCAATAAAGTTGATCTTTTTCAAAGGTCACTGAACTCTTGAGATAAACAGATGAAGGGTCACTTTAAAAAGCAGTTTGTTAGCCAGGCAGTGGTGTCACATGCCTTTAATCCCAGCGATGGGGAGGCAGAGGCAGGTGGATCTCTGTGAATTTGAGCCCAGCCTGGTCTACAGAGCGAGTTCCAGGACAGCCAAGGCTACACAGAGACCTTGTCTTGAAAAGAAAAAACAAAACACAACACAACAAAAAAATCACCACCACCACCACCAAACAAAGCAGTTTGTTAATTAGCTTTGGGAGTTCAAAGTACGCTGTAAGGAAACAGACGCTATAAAAAGAAGCAACCATCACAAACCCTAAACTGAGCAAACCTGCTTCTTCCTCTATCTACAGCCCTTCCCATCGTAGATGATGGCAACCCCACATTTCCAGTTGTTCTAGCCAAAGAGGTAGAGCTGTTCTTAACACTCTCTTTCCCACCCACTACATCCAATTTATAAACAAATTCGGACAGTTTTATTTCAGAACACATTCACCTCTCACTATACCACCACTGCCTTGCCAAGATTACTTCAATAGCCAAACTGGTTTCCCTACTTCATTTTGGCCCTTACAATCTATTATCAATCTAGAATGCAGAGTGAATCTGTCAAAACCTAACACAAACCATATCACGCTTGGAACCCGGAAACCACTCTCAATCTCACTCAGAATAAAAGTCAATGTCAAGCCAGGTGTAATGGCTCACACCTATATCCAGGATATTGGAGGCTGAGGGAAGAGTATCAGAAGTTCAAGGCCAACCTTAGCTATATAGCAAAGTCAAGATCAGTCTGAGCTATGTGAGACCCTAACTTTAAAAACTAAAACAAAATAAAACAAATAAACCAGGGGAAATTAAAAAAATAAAAATAAAAAAGAGCCGGGCGGTGGTGGCGCACGCCTTTAATCCCAGCACTTGGGAGGCAGAGCCAGGCGGATCTCTGTGAGTTCGAGGCCAGCCTGGGCTACCAAGTGAGTTCCAGGAAAGGCGCAAAGCTACACAGAGAAACCCTGTCTTGAAAAACCAAAAAAAAAAAACAAAAAAAAATAAAAAAGAACACCACCTTTGGGCAGGTGAGACTGTTCAGTAGGTAAAACACTTATTGCCAAGCCTGATAACTAGAGTTCAATCCCTAGGACCGATATGAAGCACAGATTCCCACAACCTTACACATGTATATACACAAATAAAATTATAACATTTTCCTTTAAAAAAAAAAATCTGCCAGTCAGGAGGTGGTGGTACATGCCTTTAAAGCCAGCACTCAGAAAGCAGAGGAAAGTAGATCTCTGAGTTCGAGACCAGCCTGGTCTACAGAATGAGTTCCAGGATAGCCAGGGCTACAGAGAAACTGTCTTGAAAAACCAAAAGTCATTTTAACAGTCTACCGTGGTCACATTAAGCAGCTCCTTATTTTAATTCTCTTACCTCATCTTCTACTCCTGTCTTAGTCTACTCTAGCCACCCTGGCCTGCTTGCTGTTTATACAGTATGTAGTGCATGCGCCTTTACAATGTTTTTTTCCTTGTCTAGAACACTTCCCCCAGATGACTGTGCGGCACATCATTTTCTAACCTTCTTTAGGTTGCTTCTCTACCAACACCACGTATTTAAAACTACAAATGTTCCTGGTCACTTACCAGTTAAGAGAAAAGAGCTGATTGGGAGGTGACTAGGTTAAAACAATGGAATTTACAAACCTGTAATCCCAGCACTGGGGATGTATAGGCACAGAAGGATCATGAGTTCAAACTAGGTGGAAAAAATATGAGATGATACTCATTTGATAGCTGATAAAAATAAGAATTAAAATTGGCAAATAATTAACGTTTGGGAAAGTTCTTCCAATTGTCTTTTTGGTAGTCAGCCTTAGGCTCGTGAAGACAGAAAGTCTAAAGGTAACAACAAAGCATAAAAGGGGAGAAAGAAAAACATAAGATTCCACAGGCTGAATGCCATGGATGAGAAAACCTAGGTTAGTATTCCTTTTTTAAACCAACCAGAGTACTTTATCTTAGCAGCAATATGCTAGGAGAGTGCTGTTTGCTTTCTGCCTTTCTTTTGGTGAGTATAGGTGATGGCAAAACTATACATGAAAGAAACATACTGATTTTTTGACTAGCTTTACCACATTCTTGGAATACAGCCCTAATCATCTGTTTCGCTCTTTTGACATTACAACTAGAGGTGAACAGCTGTAAGAGAGAACTCAAGCCTGCAAAACTGAAAATATTTACCATCTGCCCCTCTTTTAGAAAAACTTCTATAACAAGTATTAATAAGATGTAAATTTTTTGATAACTTGCACCAGTTTTATCATTTGCTACTGAAATTGATACATCATAAATACTAATTTTCATTTTCCAATTAAGCAAGTTAATACACAATAAAGTAAATTATGTAACTATTACTCATTGTTTTCAAAATCCTGCGGCCTTTCCCTTTTCAATCTAAAGATTAGCTGGTTGCCCATAAAAGATCAAATCTAGTCAGGTAATGGTGGCACACACCTTTAATCCCAGCACTGGGAGACAGAGGCAGGTTGATCTCTGTGAGTTAAAGGCCAGCCTGGTCTATATCCAGAGCTACGAACAGAGAAACCCTGTCTGGAAAAACAAAACAAAAGATCAGATCTAAACAAAATCTTTCATCGTGCTTAAAACAGATAAATCTTTTAATTAGTGTTTACATGCTTCTATGCTGTTACTTCTTTTCAGGTTTTTTTTTAAGAGTTACTTTATTATTTGTGTAGGGGGTACAGATGTGTCTGAACACCAGACACCAGCTTTTCAGGAACCAGCTCTTTCCTTCCATTTTTTGTTTTAGGCAGGATCTCTCCTATTGTTTCTGTGACTGTGATACTCCACTAGCTTCTGTAGCTCCTCTGGATCTATCTCCCACCTTGTAGTAGGAAGGCTAAAGCTGTGACCACAGCCACATGGGCTCTGAGGATCCAACTCAGGTCACCAAGGTTGCCAGGCAACATTTTTACCTGCAGAGCCATCACACCAGCATTGTTTTGTTTTGAGATGGGGTCTCACTGTAGCTGGGCCGATTTGGAATTCATTAAGAAGTCCAGGAGCTGCCCCCCAAACTAAAAAGGCAAAATCTGCCAAGCCATACAAGAGTTTATGCTATTCATGATGACACTTAGAAAAATAATTTAGCAAGCTGCCAGAAACTGGTATGGTAACATACTATAAGCTGGGTGTGGTGGCACACACCTGTAACCCTGACAGTCCAAAGTAGCGTCAAGAGGATCAAAGAGTTCTAAGGTAGGCCACGGCTACAAGAGACCATATATCTCAAAAGAAAAACAAAAAACGCCCCAGAAAAACAAACAAGCAAACCCCCCCAAACACCAACAAAACCATCCTACAGAGAAAGTATGAGAGATATTGAGTATACAACTGGATATAAAAGTTCATAAAATCAGTTGATTTTTTAAAAAAATATTTTTTATTCTTTGAAAGTCTGACTCCTTCATCAAAGATCAACCAATCTAAAATACCATTTACCATTTATTAAATTTCTATCAAGTAACATAATACAGATTTTTAATAGCTATCAATATAAACATGTCTACCTATATTTTCATAACTTTAGCCTCAACTACTAACATAAAAATTGTAAGGTATTTATTTGAATTCCCAAAAAGTTTTTCTTAAAATAAATAGAAAATATTTTCAAGTAGAAGTTTACTTATGATTTTCTTAAAATCAAATTTGCTACATTAACAAAATACCTGTAATTTGTTTGTAAATACAGAAACATTGAGCTTTCTTTAAAAAAATTCTTAAACATACAGTTTTCCCCATTTTTTCCCTTTAGTTCATTTTTCACAGGACTATCATAATATATTTTAGTAGACACAAAAATTTCTTGCTAACTTTTAAAGAAATTAAAATTTGAATATTAAATGTACAATATTATTTTCCTATAAGTTAGAACTTATCTTGTTAATTATTATATCTATAAAATTAGGATCAAATGTTATAAAGGTAAGTCATGAAAATCATTTTACATTCTTTTAACATGAAAATAAATCTGACCATATGTCTGGGTAGTCAGATAATAATCTCCTTATTAAAATGCAAATAATTAGACAATAATAAAACAATCCACAATACTTGAAATTGAAAAAGATATTTCCTACCTTGCCTGCTTCTCTTTCTAAGTCGACATATTCCCGGCTAGGTGTCTGTCGCTGTTCTCCCTGCCAGCTGGCCGGAAAAAACTGGAGAGACAGATTGGTTCCTGTGGCCACAAAAGCCTTTTAGAAAAATCAATACAAACAGGATCAGGAGCAGGACATTACATAAATTATGCAGGCAGTCATTTATTTTTACATCAGTTTATGTCTTAAGCCAGGCAGCACCGAGAATACTTAAAAGTAAAAAACATGCACTCATCATTTTTCTTAAGTATTAAGTTACAAACATCTGATTCCATTTTAAGGACATTTGCCATTGGCTGCTTAAATATAAAATCAGACATGGAATCAATACTTTCTTTCAGGTCATTTTTTTGCTGACGTTAGGAACTCACATTGCTGTGTCTAACCAAAACCTCTATCCTTGGATTTAAAAACTTCATTTTCAAATGTGAAAAACCACTCATGAGTTTAAGTTTTAAAGAATATCATAATTTAAGTTGCATAAATGAGATATTTTAACTTTTGATTCTTTGGCTCAAGAAAATATGCAACCATGTGTGGTGCATTTTAAAAAACCTGCAGTATTTAAGTACATTTTAAAGCATGAGTTTCAAAGCCCAGGAAAAAAACATACTAGGAGGCCAGGTGTGATGGTGCCCACCTTTGATTCCAGCAGCACAGGAGACAGAGGCAGATAGAGCTCTGTGAGTTCAAGGCCAGCCTGGTCTACATACTGAGTTCCAGCACAGCTAGGGCTACAAAGTATGATCCTGTCTCAAAAAAAAAAAAAAAAAAAAAAAAGATGGTACAGTTCAATACACAGAACAAATCTAAAACCATCTTCAAAAGTATCATTTTATGCAGCCTCTGAGCAATTTAACTCTTATTTCCCCAATAAACAAACAAAACCCCAAAATACCATTATTTCCTTTCCAAGAGAGATTTAGAAAGAAATAAGTAAAAATCACATTTCCAAAAAATACATTTTTGATCTGGAGAGATGGTTCAGCAGTTAGAGCACTGGCTGCTCTTGCAGAGGACCCGGGTTCAATTCCCAGCACCCACATGGTGGCTTAGGAGGGATCTTATGCCCTCCTAAGCCTCTGTGGGAACTTCACACACACACGGTGCACAAATTTGCATACAGAGATATATGAAATAAAAACAAAACAAAACAAAACAAAAACGGAGTGTCTTGACACAGTCAGGCAGCATGGCCCAAACCTGACACCCCAGCTTTGAAACCCGTCAAGAAAAATTAAAAAAAAAAAAAAAAAAAACCTCAACATTTTAAGCTGTGCATATTGGCACATGCCTTTAATCTTAGCACCTGGGAGGCATAAACAGGCAGACTTCTGTGATTCCAAGGCCCCCATGGTCTACATAGTGAGTTCCAGGACAGCCAGAGCTATGTAGTAAGACCCTGACTTTGGGGTGGGGGGGGGAGATCATTTTAGGGGCTGGAGAGACAATTTGTTCTTTTTTTTTTTTTTTTTCCTTCGAGACAGGGTTTCTCTGTGTAGTTTTGGTGCCTGTCCTGGCTCTCGATCTGAGCTCACAAACATCCGCCTCCCGAGTGCTGGGATTAAAGGCGTGTGCCACCGCCACCCAGCAACAGTTCAGCTCTTAAGAACACTGGCAACTTTCAAAGGACTAGAATTCGATTCTCAGCATCCATATGGAGGCTCACAATCATCTGTAACAACTTCCAGAGGATCCAATGCCCCATTCCTACCTCTGTGGGCACCAGGCACATCACATAGGGCATAGACATACATGAAGGCAAAACACCCATATACATTTAAAAAAACGTTTTAAAGTCATCTATGTATGGAAGATGGAAGCATAGTTTTATCCTGCTTATTAAATTCTGAAGCATTCATTGTTTCTAAACATAATCTTCATTTGAAAGCAAGGGGCTCACGTTCGGGAGATTTGCTCAAAGTTACTAGATAATGAATTTTCCCAACAGTTCCCCTGAGGAATAACAACTTCAGAAGAAAGGGGTCTCACTATGCAGCCCAAGCTGGCCTTTACTAATATTTTCTCTCCACCTCCTATTTATTTCTATTACTGGTACTATAAGTACAATTCATCAGCCTAACTGCTCAACCTCTCAACTGGGCAAGTTTTACTCATAAAAGCCCCACCAGCATAAGTTCAAATGAAAAGCAGATTCATGAATTCAAGTTCATCTCTGACTACATATTAAGTTAAAAACCAACTTGGGCTCCATGAGACCCTGCCCAACCTCATCCCCTCCAAAAAATGAAAACCAGAATTCTAGAAGGAAATCTGCCTAGGCTATATGATCTCAGTTTCCTTATTTATTAAGCTGCTTAGAAAAGTATCAATAAGCACTATATAAATGTGTACTATGTGGGCGGTGGTGGCATACACCTTTAATCCCAGCACTCGGGAGGCAGAGCCAGGCAGATCTCTGTGAGTTCGAGGCCAGCCTGGTCTACAGAGTGAGTTCCAGGACAGGCTCCAAAGCTACAGAGAAACTCTGTCTCGAAAAAAGTAACAAAACAAAAAATTTCTTAATAAACGTGTGCTGAATAATATAAGAGAAATAATCCCTCCCTCCACAGAATGCCCTAAAACTCAGCACAGAGCTCAGGCTGCTCAAATTCAAGGCAGTCCTTTTGTCTCAAGTACCCAAGTCCTGGATTCACAAGCAGGAGCTTCATGCTAAGCTGAGACTATATCTTGCTATTTTGCCTACGCTGTCTTCAAACTCCAGGGCCTAAGTCACCTTTTTCACTCAATGTCTCCAATACTGAAACTACAGGCACAAAGCACATACACAGCCAAAGAGAAACTATCAAGAAGAGCTAACTTTCTTGGCCTTAGATAACATTTTCAGAGCAGAGAATTGGCAGGTTAAATCCAGCCCAGGAAACTTGTCTGTTGACAGCTGTGTTTACTAGTGCCCAAAGTCAGCTCTGTGCTGGACACAGATCCTATTACCTCACTTCCTATTTGAATGGCAATCTCAGACTTTCTAAGGTGGGTGTTGCTCACACCTGTAATTACAGCAATCAAGCAGCAGAGGCAGAAGGATCAGGAGTTCCAAGGCTAGTCTGTATTACATGAGATCTTGTCTCAAAACACAAAACAGGGGCTTGGGAGATGGTTCAGTGGATAAAGGTGTTCCTGCACAAGCCTGACAACCCACATTTCACCTCCAGTATCCACATGGTGGAAAGAAAGAACTGATTCCATTAAACTTCCCTCTGACTTCCACAAGCACACCATTCGTGTGAGAGTGGGTGCCGTGTGCTGTGTGTGCACAAAAAATAAAATAAAATAAAAATTATAGTACTCAAAGAAAGAAAAGTTTCTGCTTCACTAACTTCATGCCTATTATCTGAAGATTCTTCTCATGAGGATGAAAAGTGGCAAAAACTAATAAGCAAGTACTGCAACCCCATCTTTTTCTTCCCTTTTATTTTTGAGACAAGGTCTCATATGTAGTTCTAGTTAGCCTGATTCACCATGTAGACCAGGCTGGCCTAAAATTCACATTGATCTCCCTATCTCCTGAAATCTAGGATCAAAGGCATGGACCACCTTGCCCAGCAAAACACTAGCTAACCCATTTTTTTAAATGAAATACCTACACTTATGAAAAAGTTAGGAAAACTCTGAAAACATTAAAACAGCACACTTTGTTTTAGAATCCAACATACTTCTAACCATTCAAATTTCAGGATTAAAAGTATTAGTGTGAAAATGAAAAAAAAATGTATGTATTAGAGGCAGGAGGATTAGGAGTCTGAGGCTAGCCTGTTACAAAGTGAGAACCTGTCTCAGCGCGCGCGCACACAGACAGACAGACACACACACACACACACACACACACACACACACACACACACAGAATTAGCTTTTATTTTTTTTCACAATAATCATAACTCCCACAAGTAATTTTTCTCTTAATTATTTCTTGTATTATTAGTAATAAAGACATTTCCAACACGCTTATTCTAAGAATTAATGACCAGGCATGGTGGTACACATCTTTAATCCCAGCACTCAGGAGGCAGAAGCAGGTGGATCTCTAAGTTCAAGGCCAGCCTGGTCAAAAAAGCAAGTTCCGCCACAGCCAGTTCAGAAGACATAAATTTTAGGCATTAAATTATATAACCTCTAAATTCAAAATTCAGATAATCAAATATCTTTGATGCAAAACAAAAAAAAGCAATTTTTTTTTTGAAAAAAAAAATTCAGAAGATACTCAGAATATAGTCTGTTTCTGTGAGCTAAAGGTCCTGGGAGTTTTCTTTGGAAGAGGGCTAGGCATGACATCAACCACTGGCTACAACAGCTCTCTCTCTAGCTGACAGGATCCTGTATTTATATGTAAGGCAAAAGGATCAGTTCAGTCCTCAGCCATATACTGAATTTGAGGCCAGCCTGGGCCACTTGAGAGCCTGCCCACGCCCACAAATCCATCAAAAATAAATGAAGGTAACATAATCATAGTCAAAAAGCACAAGGATCACAGGTTAAAGCAACTTAGTAAGACCCTCTTTCAAAGCCTAAAAAAAACTTTTTCAAAAGGGCCATGGATACAGCCCAGGTATACAGAATATTTGCCTAGCATGCTCAAGACCTTAGGGTTCAAGTCTTAGTACTAGGGTGGGGAGAATAGGTAACAATTAATTAAAAGGTAAGAAAGAGAAGGAAATGTGAAATTCCTTCCCAAAGACAAATAATTAAATTACTTAACAAAGGGCCAATAAGAAGGTAAAGGTACTTATATAGCTAACCCTGCCAACATGAATTCAAACCCTGGGACCCACATGGTAAAGGAAAGAACCAATATCTCTAACTTACGCTATGACCTCCACTCACTCACCATGGCACACATACTGCCCCCTCCACTCAATCAACTAATGTTAAAAAGGGAAATTAAACAATTAATTGCTTGTTGTGAAGCCCAGTCCCAGTGGATACATTTACAAAACGTTCCTGTACCTAACCCTCAGGGAACACTGAAGAAGGGGTAGAGAGACTATGTAAGACCCAGAGAGCAGGGAATTGCCGTGAGACTGTGTCTCCAGTAGAGTCAGAAGCTACACTCATAAAATCTCACCAACACGACTGGGCAAACATGAGCTGAACAAGGATGACACTGGACATGCCAAAGTGGATGGGGACAAACCCACTAGGCCTCAACCCTACACAAAGAAGTGAGGCAACCAAGGGAAGCTGGGATCCGGAGAGGTGGTCTTCCCTAGGGAAAAGCACACACCAATTGGCTGTCCAGCCCTGAAAACATACATACAAATAATATTGTATGGATGGAACAGGTTATATTTAGAAATATATATATTTATATTATATATTCACATATAAAATATATACATGTATATGAATAAAATGAAAAAAAAAGGCTGTGAATTTGAAGGAGAGTGGGGAGGGGTATATGGGAAAGCTTGGAAGGAGGAAAGGAAGGAAGGGAGAAATGTAATTATAATCTCAAAAAAACCCAAGAATATGGAATAAAAACATATTCATTCATTCCTCCCCCCCCCCCCATGACAGGTTTCTCCGTATATCCCCGGCTGTCCTGGAACTCAATGTGTAGACCAGATTGCCTTCAAACTCAAGAGATCTTCCTGCCTCTGCCTCCTGAATGCTGGGATTAAAGGCGTTGACACCACCACCCGACTCAATCTACCTTTCTTAACTTAAAAAATTTTCCAGAAAATAAACAAAGATTATTAAAATTTGTAAGCAGCTGGGGGTGCTTCTCAGTTGTACCGGGCATGGCAAACACCTGTAATCCTAGGACTTGGGAGGTCCAAGCAGAATTGTAATTCATCCAAGGTTATATATATTGTCAGTCTAGGTTAAATATGACCTTTTCTCAAAGAAAAACAGGAAAATAAAATTTGAAGAATCAAATACTTAGCCTAGGATGTCTAATTCACTCTGAAAGAAAGTTATGACAAATAACTATAACACTGATATATCACAACAATAAAATACAGCTGTTTAGACATACTGTGCCTTGAATTATTATGCCCAATTTATAATTACATGCATCAAACTCTGATGGGACAAATAAATAAATAAATCCTACTGGCTATGCATCACTGCATTAAAAAAAATCAACTCAGCTTTAAAAAACAGTAATTTATTTGTATCTTGTTCTTTACATTTAACATTGGTAACATCCAGGAAATTCTTTATCAAGCATACCTACCATCCACCTTTTGCTTCTGAAATGCAGGAAGGATGCCATCATCACTGGACCACTGAAGAATTTTCTTCTACCACTCAGAGCCAAAACTAAAAAGCATTTCTAATGCCTTTTTCAATCATGTAACTATCACAATTACTCAAGAAACCAGATACGGGTTGAAAGCGGCAGGGCTTTCTTTTATAAAACACCTTAATGATCGAATAGTTAACAGCTCTTGATATAGCTAATTAGAGTTATCTCACTACCAACTCAATTCCAACAGCCTTCATTTTAAATACTAAAATAACCTTTAAAAATAAATCTGGTTTCAGTGGCCAAAAGTTGATTGAGTTCATGATATGAATTACATCTCAATTAAAAAAAATTGTGTGGGGGGGATAGAATACATTCATCAATAGTCTTGTACAGTTAACCTATATTCAAATTGTACCTTTGCTTCAAGTTTGGGCTAAGGCAATTGGTCTGTCACTGAGCAAATATTAAGATTCCATTACATGGTGCTTCAACTAAAACAAAAAACAAACAAAAAAAACAAAACAAAACAACCCAAACTGAAACCTAAGAATCTCTTTCCTACAGTTTCTTCCCTTTGTTGCTTCCTAACCAACCCATCTGAAGAGGACAACTAACAGACAAGAGAAGAACTAGGTCACTGATATTTTTCCACCCAGGACTTGATGAGTAGTAGGCTTCAAACATCAAACAGGAGCCTCTAGATCAACCACGGGTTTGGTTTCGTAGAGGCAGACAATTCTTTAGGGACTCCAATACTAAGAGGGACATGTTTAGATTAGAAAAAAAGAAAATAAACGTTTCTTTCAGACTCAACATTCTAAGAAAAAAAAAAAAAAAAGGTCCATCCTTTGGGGCCTCCCCCTCCCCCTCCACTATTAGGACGACAGATAAGTGGAGTAGATTTACTCTCGGCTGCATTAGGAGATATCTTCCCATATAGATTTACCAATCTCGCTTCTCAGAAACAAACTATCGCTGACCCCAAATGATTCTTTTTACGAATGGGTGTATTCTTCCTATAAACACTCCGATCCCTGATCGAGGTCACGGGCTAGGCGATAACCTTTGCCAGGCTCGGGTTTGAGCTCCTCTCCGAGAGCCGAGCCTGCACGGGAACCACTGACCCGTCGCAGCCGTTTAGGGACGAGGGCGGGGGACCCGCCAGGGTCTGCCTTTTGCCTTTCGAATCCGGACTAGGAAGTGAGACTGCGCCCGCTCAGTTCCGGGAGCCGCAGCGTCCGCGGCGCGGTCCGGAACCCGCCTGGGCCGCGCGCAACAAGTGACTGGCGCGCGCCTGGGTCCCCGCGGCCTCCCCGCGCACCCGGGCCCGCCGACTTACGATCTCCGAGCGGCCGTCGCGGCAGGCGTTCTGGAAGCGTGTCTGGCGCTCCTCGTGAGGCCGGTCCCTGAAGCCCGTGTACTTAATCTGCAAGGCAGAGGTGGCCCGAAATCAGGAGTCAAATCCGCGGCGGCGCCCGCCCGCTCCCCGCGGCTCCGATAAGGGCAAGCAGAGTCTGCGGGCGGACTGCTGCCGGGGTGAGATTACCCCTCCGCCGGCTCGCCGCCTCGGGCCTCCCGGGAACCAAGCCGCTCAAACTTTTCTCCGCCCGGGCCCACTCGGGGCGCGCCAAGGCCTCCGCGCCTCCCACCCGCCTCACCTCACACTCGCGGCTCAGCTTCCTGAAGAACTCCTCGTTCTCGAACTTGCTTCTCTGGTCGGGGACGACGCGCGGCATCTTCCCGCCCTCAGGCCGCGCCGGCCGGCCGCGCTCCGGGCTAGCGCGGTGCACCCGCTGGCGGGCTCGGTGCTGACCGGCTGACCGCCCACCCGCGGCGTCTGGACTCCCGCTGCTCTTTGTTTCAGGAGCCCGCCCGCGTGGGCTCCCGCTCCAGGGAGTCTGAGGTGCGGCCGTCTGCTTGAGCCCAACCCACGCTACCGCCGCCGCCGCCTCAGCCGTTGCTTGCCGCCCGCGCAGACACAGCTCCAGCCTCCCCCGGCCGCGGCCGCCACTTCCTCTCGCCGCCCCCCCCTTCTCTCCCCACCTCCCCGCCGGCCCCACCCCTCCTTCTCGCGCGCCCGCCCGCCTCAAACTCTAGCAAACAAGACGCACCATTCACAACTCCGCGACCCGCGCCGCGCATGCGCCACCCACCAGCTTGCGGGGCCGCTGGGTTGCAGTGAAACCCGGCTCCTTCCGCAGCACAATCTCCTTACCCTAGCCTGTGCGCTGGCTTCTCAGCCAACAACCGCCCAGAAGGGATCTGCCCCTCCCTTAGCAGCTAGGAGCGGCCCCGCAGACCCTTTTTTTTCTGCCCCTTTCTGGGCTATCTGGAACTTCTTGGCTCTCTAGCCAGCCACGCAGAGTAACCCCAGATAGCCACTTGAATTCGAGGAAACTTAAGTCCTTGAAGACTTTGCATACTTCACACAGTCTGGGAGGGATGTGGACTGTGCACTGAAAGGTGGAAGTAGACATCTAGCTGAATCATGGTGGAAAGGTGGTGGCTGTTGGAGCCAGGTGGGCATTAATGAGTCTGTCTGCAGACGAAGGTTTTAGTACCACACCAGTACTTGTCAGTAAGAGACTCAGATTGGTAATTCCCAAAATGCACTCATAAATTCATAGCGTTGGTATGAGAGTGTTTATGTAGGTCTAGCACATCATTTAAAGAAAAACAATCTAAATTATATATAACCCGTTGCCAGTCTATATTTTTACCCAAATATGGAGTTAAGTACGAAAAATATCTGCAAGTTCTAGAGAAGTCATTTAGCCAGAGCAGAAGAAAGTCTGGATTTGCAACAGAGCTTGATCTAAAGCTGATCCTCAATAAATCCCGATCCTTAAAATTCCAGTTTGTTAAAAGTTCAGTTCAAAGCCGGCTGGTGGTGGCACACACCTTTAATCCCAGCACTCGGGAGGCAGAGCCAGGCAGATCTCTGTGAGTTCGAGGCCAGCCTGGTCTACAGAGCGAGATCCAGGACAGGCACCAAAACAAAACAGAGAAACCCTGTCTCGAAACAGACAAACAAAACAAACAAACAAAAGTTCAGTTCAAGGATGGCAAATAGATGCCAGTTCTGACAGCAGCTGACCAGATGCTAAGCCTTGTGAGGATACACCCAAAGTCACCAGAATCAGTTCTGAGGTCAGTTGGCAATGCCTGCTTGAATACAGATTTTGGCAGAATTTTACAGCCAGCCCAGTTCAATCTTACTTTATAGATAGAGACCTAAACTTGGGTAAACAACTGTCGTAGTTTGCCAGAGACTGTCCTTGTTTTAGCAATGGCCCACCCCTGCCCAACCCTCTGAAGCTGCTCAGTCCCCATAGGGTGGTTGACCGTCTTAACTGAAGTCTGGAGAGTTGATTGCCCGAAGTCAAGGGTTTGTTGTTGGGTTTGTGTGTTGTGTGCATTACTTTTCTACTGCTGTGATAAAACACCATGTTCAAGGAACTAATAGAAGAGTTTATTTGGGCTTACCACTCCAACAGGTTAGAGTCCATGATGATGGGGCATGGTTGACAGGAGTAGGAAGCTCTGAGGGCTCACATCTTTTTGTTTGGTTTGTCGAGACAGGGTTTCTCTGTGTAGTCCTGGCTGTCCTGAAACTCACTTGGTAGACCAGGATGGCTTTGAACTCTGAGATTTGCCTGCTTGTGACTCCAAAGAGCTGGGATTAAAGGCATGTGCTGCTACTGCCTGGCTGAGGACTCACATCTTAAATAAAAAAACATGAAACAATAAAATCTAGGAATGCCAGTGGCTTTGAAACCCCAAAGGTGGCCCCCCAGGGACATACTTCCTCCAGCAAGGCCATGCCTCCTAAACCTACCCACATAATACTACCACTGGGGATTAAGTATTTAAACATCTGAGCCTATGTGGGACATTTCTCATTCAGACCACCACAGCCTGGGTGATGTAGTTCGAACCCAGGGATTCACCTCAGCAAGTGCCATACCACTGAGCTATATTCCCAGCCTTCATGGTCAAGTTTTTTTTAGCAGTCAAATTTGTAGGCAACATGTACTTATAGCCCCAGATACTTCAGCACTGTGGCAGGAAGATTTCTTGAGCCTAGGACCTACACCAAAAAAAAAAAAAAAAAAAAAAAAAAAAAAGGGGGGGGGAGGAGGAAGGAGGTCCTGTAAGTTGATGGTTTTGAGAGTCATATTCTTTCCATTAGCAGATATGGAATCAGCTCCTTCCTTCCTCCCTCCCTCCCTCTCTCCCTCCCTCCCTCCTTCCCTTCCTCCCTGCCTTCCTTCCTCTTTGTTTTGTTTGTTTTTGTTTTCTGGGACAGGGTTTCTCTGTGTAGCCCTGGCTGTCCTGGAACTTGCTCTACAGACAAGAGTGGCCTTCGAACGAACTCAGAGTGCCTCTGCCTCCTGAGTGCTGGGATTAAAGACTTGCACCATTATGCTTGGCAAATCAGCTCCTTCTTAGAACAGACATCACCCGCCGCACTTCTAAGCCTGTAGAACGGATATGTGTACATGAATAGAAAGGGTACAGTTGTAGATAAAAACAATAACTACTGATGGACCTTCAGCTATTTCACAATCTTCCACTCTGGCCTCTTTTCATTTATTTATTTTTTAATGTGTGTGTGTGTGTGTGTGTGTGTGTGTGTGTGTGTGTGTGTATGATGTGTGTGATGTGTGCACACATGCCATGGCTTGTATGTACAGTTCAGAGGACACCTTTGTGTAGTCAGTTCTGTAATGCCTCCTTTACTTGGGTTCCAGGAATTGAACTCAGGTCATCAGGTTTTCACACAGCAAGTGCTTTTGAACATGATGCTGGGCTCTCTCACCAGCCCTGCTCAGGCCCCTTTCAATTGCAAGGGACGGAAACCCTATCCCAACAAACTTAAAACTCAAAGAGGTCATTTATTTCAAGTAAACAAAGAGGGGTGTAAATGAACCTCATCCCAACAGTAAGGACTCACTTCCGTTTCTCCTTTCTCTTCACTGCTCAATTCTCAGAGGCTCTCTTAGGTGGCTTCCATTTCCTGGCAAAGGATGGCATCAGCTACCCTTCAACTTCTTGAAAATTACAGGGAAGGACTTTGATTCTCCTTCTGGGTTCACATAGACTCCCTTCTGTAAAATCATAATGTCCAGACAGATGTACTGATATAATCTATCAGTTTACATTCTATGCCTATTTATCAGGGTTTGAAGGCCTGTGATTGGCAGCGCCAGAGACAGTTTGATAAATTGAAAGAGAAGGAAAAGCAAATTTTCCCAAAAGAGGGAATGAATGAAAATGTGTTACAGGACCACTAAACAATTTGTATCAGCTATATCTGGCTGCAGTTTTTATTGATTTTTGTTGTTGTTGTTGTTGTTTTGTTTTTCAAGACAGGCTTCTCTGTCTTGAACTATCCTGGAACTCCCTTTGTAGACCCGGCTGGCCTAGAACTAACGGCGATCCTCCTGCCTCTGCCTCCCGAGTACTGGGATTAAAGGCATGTGCCATCACTACCTGGCTCTATTGATTTATTTTTAAGATGGGCTCTCATTCTCATGACTCACTTTGTAATAATAATAAAAAAAAGACCTTGAATTTCTGCTTCGTCTGCCTCTACCTCTGCAGTGCTGGGATTGCAGGCATGAGCCATCCATCACACTTGGTTCATGTGGTGCTATGGATGGGACCCAGGGCTTTGCTCATGTTAGGCAATCACTCTATCAAATGAGTGATACATTTCTAGCCCCAAAGCATCCCACTCTTATTAGTGCATAAATATTTTGGTCAAACTGATGGAAAAATTTTCCATAGGCAAAATAATTGACAAAACTAGCATTAAATGTCTGACACATGGGTTAGGAGGTAAGTGAGGCAGCCTTCACCCAAGGCAGATCTGAATTACTCACAGGAGTAAGATCTTTTATGCATCTACAGCATCACCCTCAAGTCTCCCAGTCCAGCCAAGAGAATCTTTGTGCACAGGGCAGCACAGTCATTGTTAAGCAAGAAGAGATGGCGTGGTTCCCAGTCAGCAAGACCTGTCTGCTAGTGTAGGGGTTTATTGCTGGCATTTTTGCTGCTGGCCCTCATGTGGGGTTGGTAGTGAATAAAGTGTATCCCATATGGTATCAGCCGGCACCACCACATTCTGTTTAGGTAGACATTTGTATCACTTTCCGTTTCAACCTCTGCAAAGTGACCTTAAGAAAGCACCAGTGCTCTACAGTGGGTTCCAGTGGGCCTACTCATTTGTGTCTCATCTTGGCCTTTTGTTTCTAACAGTAATTGTTTCTTCCATTGGAAATAAAAGCTGAAACTGGGAAGAATGACCCAGTCCTGTAACACTAGACTAGTACTCGGAAGACTGAGGCAAGAGGATGTTAAGTCCTGGGCCAGCTTAGGGACTGATACACAGTGAAACTGTCAAAAACAAAACAAAACAAAAACAAAACAAAGCAAATCAACCAACCAACCAAACCAAACAAGCAGAAAAAGAAAGGAAAAGAAGAAGATAAAAGAAAAGAAGCTGGGTGGTGGTGGTGCACACCTTTAATCCCAGCACTAGAGAAGCAGAAGCAGGTGGATCTCTGTGAGTTTGAGGCCAGCCTGGTCTACAGAGCGAGTTCCAGGGTAGCCAGGGCTACACAGAGAAACCCTGTCTTGAAAAACAAAAAGGAAAGAAAGAAAAATCAATCTCTATTAGTGCCCTGAAAGGAAAAATAGTAGCAAGGTCAAGGGATCTGGACCTAGGTGGGTGTGAATGCAGGGAACACAGAGCAAGCCAGAGTACTTTAACTGTCAGCTGGATGGGGCTGAGAACGATGTCCTTTGGGAAATAGATGGCAAAATCTGCCCAGCACACCCGGAATCACTGCAGCCTTTGGCAACTCCAGGCCACAGGGTAACCCACACTCAGCATGGTCTGGCATCTGAGTGGCCTGGTCCGGGAAAACGCTGCTGGGAAACAAGCTGTTGGCTCTAGGAACTCTCCTCAGCTGACCTCGGTATGCCGTTTTAGTTGTTTTAAAATTTTTTTTTCTTATTTAAAAAATGGGATTAAAAGAAATTTATAAAGGAAAATTTCATCCAAATGAGGTACATTTAGGTCTGTACTCCTAACAGCTTTGGCAGCAGTCTGGTTGAGTAAAGACTGGATTCAGACTGCTCTGTGAAGTTTGCTCAGACCCAGTTCTAGGAGGTCCATGATGGCAACCTGGGAGTGTCTTTGTGCTGCTTAGAAATACCCTTTCCATCACCTCCCCGCCACTAGTGATTCCTCTGAAGCTTTGTTACCTGGGACCTTCTTAAGCATCTAACTAGCTCAGGGGCTCCTCTGCACATTTCCCTACCTTTCCATCTGGGTAGTCACTTCCTGGGACCCCAGTCTGATCTCCAGTAGGTGAACAGAAAGCATACACTAGGGATACTAGGGAGATGGCCTGCCGTGTAAGCATGAAAACCTAAGCTCAGGTCCCTGGAAGCTACATTTTTAAAAAGTGGAGCCTCAGAGCTCATGCTTGTAATCTTAGTGCTGGGTGTGCAGAGGCAGGAGAATCCCTGGAACTTGCTGGCTGGTCAGAATAGTTGAATTGGTAAGTTCTGGGTTCAATGAAAGATGCAAAAAATAAGGCAGAGTGCAACTGAAGAAGACACGGATGTCAACCTCTGGCCCACACGTTCATGCATGCTAATTTATACCTGCACACACAATGTACACACAAAGAAAATGACACAACAGTGCTGGGCAAGGATGGAGAAACTTTAGTTGTCCAGCCCAACTATGAAACTCTGGCCCGAGTGTTTTAATGTCCCTGTTTCAGTTCATTCACACAACCACTTTCTAAATCAGGTCTTGTGTGCCTGTCAGGCAGATGAGGAAATTAGAGAGTGAAAAGGCATTAAGGTAAATTACAAGACTCTGACCCATTAGATTATAAGCACTGAGTATATCGTTTTCATTTACTCCTCCACACAGTCCTGCAAGTTTGACGTAAGTGCACCTATTCTACAGATGAGGAAGCTGAGGCTCAGAGGGGCTAAATGATCCCAGGATTGTGTGAGTTTGTGGTTTGAGATAGTTTCTCTATGTTATCCAGACTGTCCCAAAATTCTCAATCCTCTTGCTTCAGCCTCCCAAGTGCTAGGATTGCAAGTATGTGCCACCGCCCCTAAAAGGATTATTATGTGTCGTCGTTGCCCCCCCCCCCCCTGGTGCTGGGGTCCACACTTAGGCTCTTGCACTTGCTAGGCAAGCACTCTACCACTAAGCTAAATCTCCAGTTTCAAAATGATCTTAACCATATCCTTCTCTGCTGGTGGAGATGGTGAATGTCCTGCCTATACCTCTTACGGAGCTGCAAACTCATAGAAAGCTGTAGCTGGATCTCTCCTACTGGAGTATCCGCCATGTCCCAGAGACTCCTTAACCATAATACCAGGGTCCTATTGGAAGCATTTGTAGGAGATGCAGCTCTTGTGTTTGAGGTTATTTATCCCTGCCCCGGCCCCCAGCTGTTTGTCCTTCTTTGTCTTGGAAAGTCCCGCAGAAGGGATGGCTTTATCTGGGTCTGGTACCTGAGCTCCCCACATCCGACTTTCCAGGTCTCTGTGCCTTTGTCATCTTCTTTCCTAAGGAAACAGTTTCCCTTCAGTTACTAAGGAAATATTGTACCATCTTGAAACTGGGATCTGAGCCACAAATGAGACTTGAGGGAAAGGAAGAGAAATTGGTAACTGGCACCATGCCTAAAGTCCTGGCTCCACTCAGCTTCTAGGTTTTAGAAGGCAATGGGCCAATATCCAGGACGAATGTGTCATCTGCCTGAGTAAGGCAGTTTCCTGGGCCCTTAACGTCTTCTTTTTTTTTTTTTTTTTTTTTTTTTTTATGTAGAACTCACATTCCATAAAATTTGCCCCTGGGCCCTACAGAGTTTCTCTTTAGTTCCAAAAGTGTTTTCCCCGTTCAGCTCTCTTGCCACCCTCCCCCACCAGCTCAGCTCAGCCATAGGGAAAGGAAAGAGAGCAAATTTACCCAGAATAGAATTTCTTCAGTGTTGGGATCAATAAACCCTTTTGCTTAAAAGGAACCAGATGATTTCATCCTTGTAATTACAAGGTTGACGTTTGCAAATCTTGCCCAGGCTCCAAATGAGCCTCTTTGTCATAGGCGGTGGAGGGATTTGTCTGGGTGCCTGAGGACGGACGGAGAGGGAGCCTGGTGTGGTGGGAAGAGGTCCTGGCTCAGGTCAAGAGGCCCCGCTGATCTTATGGGGCTGCATTGACGCTTTGTCCCCCTCCCCCACCGACTTCTGGCAAGTGATAGGAAACAGACTAGACAGGAGGCTAGGGAATATCAGCCATGAACTTGAACCACACCATGCTCCTACTTAAGACCCCTCCCCCAAGTCTCCCGTTTTTGTTTTTTTCTTGGCAGAAAGACAAAGGCCTTCAGCGTAGCATGCCAGACCCCAGACAATCTTTCCTTTCCTTTCCAACTCCATCTCTTGTTTCTCCTCATGGCACCCTGCAATCCATACTGGCCTGCTCATGTTTCCCACATGCCTCCGGCATGACTTTCTCCCCCTTCTCTGCAGGGAAGCTCATCCTTCTTTAAATATGAGTTTAGGGGCCTCTGTCTCCCACAGAGTAACTGAGCACCCCTCCCAGCCCTTTTATTCTTCATTTTATTTATTTTGTGTGATCGGGGAGCATGCATGCTATGATATGATACAATATGATATGATACGATACGATACGATTCGAGGGTATGTGGAGATCAGATGACAATTTGTGGTAATTGGTTTTCTCCTACCATGTGGGTTTCAGGGATCAAACTCAGGTTGCTCGGCTTGGAGGCAAATGCCTTTACCCAGTGAGCCATCTTGCTGGCCTCATGCTTATTGTTTTTATTTTTTGAAGTGCTGGGGACTGAACACAGGGCCTTGTACATGCTAGGCAAGCATTCTACTAAGCTACATTCCTAGCCCTACCACCTATTCACAGCAGCACTCCTGACCCTGTAAGAATTTGGCTCCTTGCTAATTTGTGTTTATTCTATTATCATACAGCCAGCACTAAGATTTTAAAGAAATTATTCAAAAATGTAAACTTTTTTTGTAAAAAAAAAAAAAAAATTAGGAATTACAGGAAAAAAAAGAGTCTTGTCACCTTAAAACAATCATTGCTACAGACCCAAAAACTGAAGTTGGTAGATTGCTTGACCTTAATCCCAGAAGTTCAAGGCCAGGCTGGGCAACTCTGTGAGACCCTCATCTCAAAAACCACCACCAACAATAATAGCCCAAGAAACTAGCACCACCACAATGAACAATTGTTAACATTTTAGTGTATTTCCCTTGGCCTTGTTCCATCCACACACTTTCCTACATAGCTCTGACATTCTACATGTGCAGTTTTTTGTTCTCTGTTAGGGGTATCGCCCTAAACCTATGGTACAAATATTTTCCCCTGATATCACTTAATATTTTTAATAGTGTCTTCTTGATTCACTGTTCCAATTCCCTACTGTTGGACACTTAGATTGTTTCCTGTTATTCGTTATTGCAGTTAAAGCTGCTACAAAGCTTGTAATACATTGACTTTCTCTTAAAAGTTCTGGATAGTGTTTTTAGTACCAGTTTTCAGAAGCAGAACTACTAGTTCCAAAGACATAGGCATTGTAAATTTCCTTATACAAGTTATGTGGCTACATTTCTCTGTGGCACTGCCTCTTCCACTTCCTCTTGCTCCTCCTCCTCTTCAGATAAGATCTCACTATGGTGGGACACCTTGCACAGCTTTGATGGAGGGGGAGGGGCTTGGACCTGCCTCAACTGAATGTACCAGGCTCTGCTGACTCCCCATGGGAGGCGTTACCTATTCAGAGGAGGGAATAGGGGAGTGGGTTGAGGGGGGTAAGGCAGGGTGGGGGAGGTGGAGTGGGAGAAAAGAAGAGAGGGAGATCTGTGATTGGTATGTAAAATGAATAAAACTTTTCTTAATTAAAAAAAAAATCTCACTATGACTGGGCAGGCATGATGGCACAAACCTTTAATCCCAACACTTGGGAAGCAGAGGGAGAAAGGAAGGCAGGCAAAAGAATCTCTGTGAGTCGGAGGCCAGCCTGGTCTACATAGTGAATTCCAGGCCAGCCAGTGCTAAATAGTGGGACCCTGTCTCAACAACAAACAAACTAGCGATTTCAAAAAACAAACAAAAGTAGCTCAGGCTATCCTCAGATTCGTGGTCCTCATGTTTCATCATCCCAAGTGCTGGGTGGTAGGTGTGCGACACCATGCCCTTTACCTTTTCTTTCTTTCTGAGCCTCAAAATCTATTCCCTTCTCTGTTTTCAGTGTCTTCAGACACAGGAAATGCCAACCAAGAATAAAACAAGACCTGCAAATAGAGATCAATGGATCAATAAAGGAGGTTGAATAATTTAACACTCACTTCTGGCTCATTATTGACTGTGAAATCCAGATGCATCCTTTTCTACCTCCTCTCCTTTTATATGTCTGATGATGACACCTTGACATTTTGTCCTGCTCTTGGATTCTTTCCCAAGTTTCCCAACCACACCATGCAGGCAGGCACAGTTCCCATCAGACATATTCATCCTCTTTCTCAGTAGCTTCTCTAGTTCTTCCTTATGCCAGTTTCATCTCTGTACCATTCTGTCCCAGGGGAGTTCCCAGCATGCTTTGTAGCATTTACAAGTGTTGATTCTAACCTGGAAGCAACTTCCTAGATAGCTCACACTGTGATAGTGACAAAGACTCATTCTCAAGAAAGCTTTATGTAGCGCCATCCCTCATCCTTCATCCAAGTATGGTCTACATTAGACTGTTTCCAAGAAGATACTGAGGGGAAGCCACTTCATAAATACACTTCAAGATTTTATTATGGGGTTGAGGATGTAGTCAGTAGTAGAACATTTTTCAAACACGAAGGCCCTGGGTTTGATTCCTGGTTCTGGAAAAACTCTTTATTTATTTATTTATTTTTTAAAAATTATTTATTTATTTGATTTTTCGAGACGAGGTTTCTCTGTGTAGCCCTGGCTGTCCTGGAACTCACTCTACAGACCAGGCTGGCTTTGAACTTGGAGATCCTCTTGTCTCTGCTTCCCAAGTGCTGGGATTAAGGGCATGCACCAATACACCCAGCTCTTATTTTATTTTATTTTTTTAAATTAAAGATTGTCTTGGAATCTGGGCATGGTTGCAGATTCCTGTAGTCTCAGACTTAGGAGGGAGTGTGCATAGTGAGTTTGAACCCAGGAGATCCATAAGACCCTGTCTCAAAAAAAAAAAGTTAAATTAAAAAATGTTTTGGAAGAGATAGCCATTTGGGAATAGTAATGGTTGTCTGGTATGACCTGAGATTCCACATAGTGAAATATAGGTACTATATATTTGCTTTATGACAAAACAATTTCCAGACACCCTCTTAAGGGACTCACAAATGCCTTCACCGTAAAGAGGGGACAGGATTACTGCCTTGCTTTGCAGCTCGTGAGATTAAGACTAAGAACAGATAACTGAGTCATTCAAAAGGTTTCACTGCCAGGTAGAAGACCCCAGCGAGATCAAGAGGATGGAAGAACACAGAAATTGAAGAAATTCAGTTCTTTTTTTTTTTTTTTTTTTTTTTTTTTGATAGGGTCTTATGTATGCAGGGATCCTAGGCTGACAGTGAAATCAAGGTAGCCAAAATGACCTTGAAATCCTGATCCTTCTGTCTCCACCTCCCAAGAGCTGGGATTAAAGATGTGTGCCAGCCTGTCTAGTTTAATCAGTGCCTGGGATTGAATCAAGGCTTTCTGTAATGCTAGGTAAGCACTCTACCAACTAAACTCCATCCCCAGCCCAGTCTTTTAATCTGTTACAGAATAACCTGATGTCTGAGAGTTTTGGTGAGTTGCTTAAGATCCCAGAACTTGGTCGGGCAGTGGTGGTGCATGCCTTTAATCCCAGCGATGGGGAGGCAGAGGCAGGTGGATCTCTGTGACTTCGAGGCCAGCCTGGTCTACAAAGCTAGTTCCAGGAAAGGCGCAAAGCTACACAGAGAAACCCTATCTCGAAAAAACCAAAAAGAAAAAAAACAAAACAAAACAAAACAAAACCCAGAACTTGCTAGTCAGTTTCTTTATTTATAAATCGAGGACAAAGGTAACTATTATCTTTTTATTTATTTATTTATTTTAATTTTATGTGCATTGGTGTTTTGCCATGGGTATCGAGTTCCCTGGAACTGGGGTTACAGATAGTTGCGAGCTGCCATGTGGGTCCCCTGGAAGAGCAGTCAGTGCTCTCAACCACTGAGTCATCTCTTTATCCCCCCCCACCCCCCAAAAGGCATCTATTGCTATCTTTCCAGGTCTATTTTGAGTGTGGGTGATAGAAAGCCAATCAAAACTGACTTAAAGTGCTGATACAGCTCAGTGGTAGAGCATTTTCCTAGTATGTATGAGGAGATACGATCAACCTCCAGAACTGAAAGAGGAAATCAGGAAGCTGGTTTATTAAAAAAGAAGTAGTAGCGGGGCATGGCGGCACACTCCTTTAATCCCAGCACGTGGGAGACAGAGACAGGCAGATCTCTGTGAGTTCGAGTCCAGGTGGTTTACATAGTGAGTTCTATCCAGGTCAGCCAGGGCTACATGGTGAGACCCTGTCTCAAAAAACCAAACCAAACCAAACAGCAGTACTTTATACTATGTATTAGCTCACTTGACTGGAAATGCTAGTTGTCTCACTGACTTCAGGCTTGGCTGGATCTAGGTGTTCAAACACCATCACCAAAAATGTGCCTCTTGCCCCGTTTCTTGGTTCGGTTCTAGTTTCACTAGACTCATTCTGTTTGTGACTTGAGGACTGCCCTTTCCAGACATTCCCACAGAAATCTGGGGATTGAGCTCAATAGGCCAAATTTGAGTTATTTGCTTATCTCAAAATTGGATTCAATGAATTGCTGTGGATAGGGTGATGTCGCAGGAAAAGGAATAGCTGTACTAGGTAGACAACACACCAGAAAGTACCTTGGTTGATGTTTAGCATAGTCATAAAGCTCTCCAATAATAATGGCTATCACACACACACACACACACACACACACACACACACACACACACACACTTTCTCTCTCTCACTATATATATATATAATTTTATGTGGTCTGGGTGTTTTGCCTGAATGAATGTCTGTGCACCTCATGTGTGCAGTTGCCTGTGGAGGCCAAAAGAGGGCATCAGATCCTCAAGAGCTGGAGAACTGAGCACTGAGCCTGGTCCTCCGCAAGAGCAACAAGCGCTCCTTGCTGAGCCATCTCTGCAGCCCCAGGCTATGACACTTTTAAAAGTTCCTTCTAACTCTGAAAATAACAGAAGGTCTAGCTGAAATCTTATAAAACGAGGTCAGAAGGGTTTGGGGAAAAAACAAAACAAAACAAACAAACAAAAAACCCCAGCAAAACAAACCTGGGAAATTCATGTTTTCCTGTAACAGAGAAGTGCCAGTGGCCTCCCTCCTTTTGTAGGAAAGCTAGGAACAGCAGACGTGTTAAAACCAGGGCATGGCTCTGGAAGGTACTGCTTGAGGCCTTAGGGCCTGCTACTTTCAATACCCCTTCAAATGATCCCCCTGCTTCTTTCAGCATTAAGCGACCTAGCCGACCAGAGGCCTGGCTTGGCTCAGATGGATAGCTGAAATTAGCCAGTGTGGGTACTCTGGGTTGGGAGGTTACCAGTGACTGCCTAATCAGTGCTTTCTTTGGTAGCTGTGCATGGTGTAAGCGTGCTTTCGTGTTGGAAGCCAGTGTAGGCAAGGTATGAAGGTCAGCACACATTCAAGGCCTCCAAAATGTAAGCAATGAAACAGTGCCTCCTGGAGGTGTACACTGCAGTAGCTCCTCGGTCACCCATACCTGAGGTTGGTGAGAAGAGTGGAACTCAGAACCCTCAGTTCTCCATTGTCTCCTGACTTCTCACGTTAGACCCACTCACTACAAATGTTGGGTTTGGTATAGTTGCATATATGCAACTCTTCCCAGATGTGCTTGGGATGGATTGTTCACCTAAGATCCAAGTGGGTCAGGATTTTTCCTGACTTAGAGAATTGGAGAAGCCAACTGAATGTTCAAGATCCCAGAGTGGGGCTGGAGATGTGGCTTATCAGTTAAGAGTGAGTACTGCTCTAGCTGAGGACCCAAGTTTGGTTCCTAGTACCCAAATCAGGCAGCTCATAATTACCTATAACTCCAGCTCCAGAGGATTCCAATGCCCTCTTCTGTCCTACTCAGATTCCTATGTGTGTTCGTGAAAACACACACACACACACACACACACACACACACACACACACACACACACGTAAAGAATTAAAAAGTACCTTAAAAAGTCACAGACTAGAGGCTACAGCTTTGTTAAAACCCAGGACCCCCCGCCTTTCTGAGCGCTGTGACTTGCCATGACTCAGGAGGAGCAAATCCATGGTGATGACTCCAGGAGACCTTGAAAGATCCAGTAACAGACAGAGTTTTGGAGTCCTGGGCCTGATGTCCTTGGGAGGTTCTGGATGCTGCACTAGCCTTTCCCCCAGGGCTGCAGAGCTGCTCCCTAGGCAGAAGTCGTGAATCAACCGTAGGCACCTCTGCCATGTTGACGGATTTTCCTGCCACTAGTGCTAATTTCCTGAAAGCCCTTCTCTCCCACCTTCAGCCTCCCCATTAAAAGGAGCAAGATCTGTAACATTCACTCAGTAGCTACTTGGTGAGGTCACGACCATGTTTGTCTACCAATTCCTATGACAGGAAGGGCTGGAAGTGAAAACAGCTCTGTGATAATAACTGGAAGGAGCTGAGGCTAGTCTTGTTCCAGCACAGGGACTGTTCCCAGTGTACAGATGAGGAGAAGTAGGGCATGGAAGGCAAGAGGCCTACCTGAGGATGAACCAAGGTCAGGCCCAGACAAGAACACAATGCTCCCAGATTCTGCCTAGGAGTCATGGGGCATACTGTTCTGTGGAGTGCTCTAGTCTTGGCCTTAGAGGTCTTTCAGGGCTCAATAGACCCACACCTCCATCAATGGCTCCCCAGACACGTCCCAAGTTCAAGCCCTTTTTTTTTTTTTGGTTTTTCGAGACAGGGTTTCTCTGTGTAGCTTTGCGCCTTTCCTGGAACTCACTTGGTAGTCCAGGCTGGCCTCGAACTCACAGAGATCCGCCTGGCTCTGCCTCCCGAGTGCTGGGATTAAAGGCGTGCGCCACCACCGCCCGGCTCAAGCCCTTTTGACCACAAAGTTGGTGATAGGAGATTGGAGTCCAGTCTTGGTTAGCTTTCTTTGGGGTAGGTTAGACAGCACCTGGCTCTGGCTGGACTTCCTCTTGGGGCTTTTCCTGGGCCTACTGGGTAGTAGATGAAGTCTCCAATCCAAGGGAGGATCAAAAGAGTTTCTAGGCTAGACTGGCTGAGAGACCTCTGGGCAGAGTGCCTCAGGAGCCATCTTGTATGGAGGGCTGGGATTGGTTGGAGCTGACCTCCTGCCTTTACCCATGACTCTTTAGGAAAATAGTGTATCTAAGAGCCTTCTTCAACTCCTGTTTGCCCTCAAATGTCCCCAAGTTCTAGCCCTCTACGTTGTGAACATGCTAACTCCATTCTATGAAGAATTAACTCACTGTCCAGTTCTGTACCACCCTCTGGTCAACTCTCTCCTATTCCAGTTCTCCTATGTACTATGTAACCTCCAAGATCTTTCTGGAAAGTAAATATGCCTAGGGCATGTTCCTGTTGTGGTCCCCAGTGCTTTGGAGCAGGGTCTATGCTTCCTTTGGATTTATGGACCAGGTGCGCCAGCTGAGCCACACTGCTGGAAACAAAGAAGCCTGACTTGAGACTTCTGCTGCTGCTGTCCCCTCCCATTGAACAGCTTCCCTCCTCTCATCATATCCAGTCTTTACTAGTCCTTTTAAACGCTGCATCTGAAAGCCCCCTAGACTCCCTACCGCCACCTGTAAGGTGGTTTCCTCTGTGGTTCCATAGCCTTCCAGTTGACCCATTCTATTATCATCCTCCGCACCCAGACTCTGTCAGCGGCCATCCAGGATAAGAATCTGGTCTGCTGCTGGCACCTCCAAGTAAGCACTGTGCTCTCCCAGCTCAGATTGCCCTCAGCACTGTCCTTGTTCTCTGTCATTCTGCCAATGTGTCTCTGTGTTTAACCGACTTCTGTTTCTTTCCTTCACCCGCTGATTTTCTTGGCCAATCGTTTTATTGTCTCTATCTGTCTTTATTTCTTTCCTCATTCCCCACCCATTCATCTGCTCTTGCTCTATTAAGTACCCTAGGTGGTCTCATTGTCACTGTATGCTTTCGTTATCAGTCTCCATGCCCAGTTTCTCACAGGCATTGGTTTCTCTCTACACAGTTAATGGCCCAGGTGCATGGAAAGGTGTCTCAAACTCTTTAATATAAGTGACCCTTTCTTCCCCAAAGAATCTGGACCCACTAGGCCTGAGGGAAATCTCTGAACACAGGGTAGGCACTCAGCCCTTTCCCCACTGAGGTCAATCTGAGAGGAAGTGTGGCCATAGAAAAGGCCACTGCATCCAAGACTGGTCAAGGGCCTCAGCTCCTCTAGCCCAGGCCCTTGTAGCACTGATAGAGGAAGAAGAGCATTGCACACTGGAGGCTCTCTAGTCAACCCAGCTGTGGCCATTCCTCCTAAATCCTCTCCCCTTGCTTCTTTGAGACCTTTCAGCTCGTACCATTGTATGTTTTAGGCATTGGGTCCATCACTCTAGGGCCCCCGCTGTGTCCAAGAGCCGCTGCAAAAGTCATGTTAGAAGGGTCCTGAAGTGTTTGGTGGTCCACACTGGCCCCCACTCTTCCTTCTTCCAGCGCCTCTTCACCTGATGCTTGCCTGGATCTCAAGGCTTTTTAACGGGTTGAGGTCTAAGCTAAAAGCCCCAGAACCTCTGCCCATGCACCCTGCAGATGCCTGGAGGTAAGGTTTGATCCCTTTGGGGTGAATGATTTGTGTTGTTCAGAGCAGGGACCTAGAGAGGAAGTCCATACATTCACTTAGCAGTGTTGAGGACCTGAGACTTCATATTGCCTACCTCACTGCAGCAGGAGCACGAACAAGCACCCACGGTGGGTTTCCAAAACCTGATCCTGCCACGGTCATTAGGGAACTGGTCTGGACACTGCTAACCAGACCCAGAGAAACAATGAAGCCTGTGCCCCCGCATCCACCCCCCATTCCCCCTCCCTGCCCCGAGAAAGCTAGAAGTCAAGTCAGACACCAAGCGCCTCACTGGCAGTTTAAGATTTGGGTTGTACTGTCCCAGTTTTCTAGCTGTTGCAGGACGAATTGATGATCGGCTCTGAGACACATGAGGTGGGAGGCTCAGGAGTCCTGGCAGCGGGGCCAACCTTCTTGCCTAGCCACCAGGCGCTGCGAGTTCCAGGCCTAGGCGCCCTTGAGTCCGCCTGGGCTCTGGACAAGAGCCAGCGACGAGATCCATCACAGCAGTTGGCAAGAGGCCCGAAGGCGCGTCCCCTGGGGGCTCCCAGGCAGCTGGCGCTGTCGGTGTGCAGGGAGGGCTGAGACCCGCTCCGGGTAGAGTAGCGGGAGCCTGGGGCGAGAGGAGGAGTCAGCTGCCTCGCTGAGGGGCCTGTGGTCAGCGGCAACGATGGAAGAGCCGAGTCCTCCACACTAATTGGCCCTTTCCCAGCCTGCTTGGCTGGTAATTGCTGCTTCGGGTATAGAGGTGTCGGAGAAGAAGAGGGCGCTGCTTCCGGAGGCGGAAGTCCGAAGGCAGGCTCCAGCCCCAAGGTGGGCATCCTGAACGTGTGAGCGCTAGGAAGGCTCTGACTTGGTACCTGTGAGTGTTCTTCATCCCTGAGGGGTTGGCAGGCAAAGGTAAAGGGAGGGAAGAGGGTATAGGCAAGCGGGTAGCTTATCCAGCTGTGCGCTCTGGCAAGGAGCTGGTGGAAGACCAGTTTGGATGGATGGGGAACACGTGGGACCAGTAGTCCACCTGGCTCCCTTCCAGATTGCCCACTGGAATTCTATTCTGGAACCCCAGGGGAGGTCGAAGGTCCAAGGGTTTCCCGTAGTCCTTTATTATTCTGTCAGCCACAGCCGTGCTGGAGTCTGGATGCTTGTTCCTGCTCAGCTGTACTTCCTTTAATTTGGAGGAGAAATAGCCTTCCTTAGGTCTGGATGAAAATGCCTAAAGAAGGATGTTGAAGGAAAATCAGATTGGGCGTGGCGACTCATGTGAGTAATCTCAGCAACTTGGAAGCTGGAGGATTGCTAAGGGTTCAAGGCCAGACCCAGCTCTACCTAATGAGTTCTAGGTCAGCTTGGACTGCAATATGAAACCCTATCTGAGAAACAGAACAAATAGGGGCTGGAGAACTGGCTCAATGGTTAAGAGCACATTTTGCTCTTGCAGGAAACCCAGGTTCAACTCCCAGCATCCACATGGTGGCTCTAACCATCTGTGATTCCAGTTTCAGGGTGCTCGCTGAAGTCACTGGGTGTGCACACACACAGTGCACATACATACTTGCAGGCAAAACACTCATATTCAGAAAAAAAATCTTTAAAAAATAGAGTAAATAAAACATTAAAGCTCAGGGAAGGCAGGCAGGCTTCATTCAAGGTCACTGACACGAACATAGGACCTTTGCAATGAGATTTTGCAGTGAGGAAGAAAGAAATTTGGCTCAAACCCCAATATAGCATAGCTAAGTGGGAATTTATAGTTAAGAGCAGTGTGGTCAGTAGTTGGAAAAAATTACTAACAAGAAGTATTAAAGGTTCAAAAAAATAAAAATATTTATTTTATGTGTATGGATGTCTTGCTTGCGTGTGTCTGTGCACTACTCAGTTCTTGCAGAGGCCAGAAGAGGGCTGGCATCAGGGTCCCTGGAACTGGAGACAGAGATGGGGTGCTGGGAACTGAACTTGGGCCCTCTGAGAGAGCAGCCAGCGCTTTAAGATGCTGACCCATCTTTCCAGCCCACTAACAAGTCTGGCTGAAGATAGGCCCAGGTGCTCAGACATCACCTGGAGGATGTGTGGGATGAGGAACTCCATTAGTTATGGAGGGTGATCAGATATTGAGTGGGAGCTGGATCTCTGGTTAAACGGTCTTGGCAGGGCTCTTGCTAAAGTTGGACATGGTTGAAACAAACACAGAACCTTAGAAAGTTTGCTCTCTTTGAAAAAATTTGGGGAGTCTGAATTGAATCAATGAAAATACCTTTTTTTTTTTGTTTGTTTGTTTTTGTTTGTTTTTCAAGACAGCCTTGGCTGTCCTGGAACTTGCTCTGTAGTCCATGCTGGCCTCAAACTGAAAGAGATCCACCTAGGCTGAAATCTTTAGAGGATGTATCAGCCTATTGTGTGTTACAGGAGAATATTACACAAGTGTGTGTAGCTGTATTAGTCACAGTAACTAAGAGGTGCAAACAACTCAAATCTTTTCTTTTTTCCTTAAAGATTTATTTATTTATTATGTATACAGTGTTCTGCCTGCATGTGTCCCTGCAGGCCAGAAGAGGGCACCAGATCTCACTCAGATGGTTGTGAGCTACCATGTGGTTGCTGGGAATTGAACTCAGGACCTCTGGAAGAGCAGCCGGTGCTCCTAACTGCTGAGCCATCTTTCCAGCCCCCAACTCAAATCTTTTTTTTCTCTTTTGAACAACTTAAATATCTAATGGATAAAAAACACATAAAATAAAACAAAATTGTTACGTTCAACAACATGGATGAACTTTTTGGACATCGTGATATTATGCTAGTCATGAAAGGACAAAAGTATGAATTTACTCTATCAGGTGCCTGAAAGAGTCAAATTCATGAAGACAGAGAGTGGGGGCCCAGGGTCTGGAGAGATGGCTCAGCAGAGCACTTATCACTTGCTGCCCTTCCAGAGGACTCCAGCTCAGTTCCCAGCACCCCAGTCAGGTGGCTCATAACCATTTGTAACTCCAGGAGATCTGAATCTTCCTCTGGCTTCCATGGGTACCCACACATATGCAGGTACATACATATATATGCACATAAATAAAAAATTAAAGCAAATCTTTAAAAAAAAGGAAGAGACTGAAGAGGTATCTCAGCAGATAAAGGTGCTTGCTTCTAGGATTGATGGCTTGTGTTTGATTCCTGGAACCCATATGGTAGAAGGAGAGAACCAACTCTTGAAAGCTGTATTCTGACCTTCACATGGGCACAGTAACACACACACACACACACACACAACCCCCACATGGAAAAAAATAGTAAATAATAAATGAATGTGTTTCTTTTTTTTTTTTTTTTAAGATTTATTTATTTATTATGTATACAGTGTTCTGCCTGCATGTGTCCCTGCAGGCCAGAAGAGGGCACCAGATCTCATTACAAGTGGTTGTGAGCCACCATGTGGTTGCTGGGAATTGAACTCAGGACCTTTGGAAGAGCAGTCGATGCTCTTAACCACTGAGCCATCTCTCCAGCCCCCGTGTTTCTTTTTTGAGTCATGGATTTTCTGTGTAACAGTCCTGGCTGTCTTGGAATTCTCTTTGTAGACCAGGCTGGCCTGGAACTTATAGAGGTCTGCCTGCCTCTGCAGCGTGTGCCATCGTGCCCAGCTTGAATAAGCATATTAAAAAGGAAAATAGGACCAAATTTGGTGGCCCAATTAGTATTCAGGAAGCTGAGGCAGAGCAATTGCTAGCCTATGTTACAGTCCAGTGTGAGACCTGGTCCCCCAAAATGGAAGAAAGATGACGGTTTGTGCCTTTAATCCCAAAACACTGGAGACAGAGGCAATTCAAGACCAGCCCTGTCTATATAACAAGTCCTAGGTTAGCCAGGGATACATAGTGAGACAGTCTCAAAAACAAACAAACAAACAAACAAACAAACAAACATGAAAAGAAGAAACACACACACACACACACAGAGAACACAATTTTTTGTGGAACAGGTTGGGATATGTTCGGGAGAGTCAGGAGGATAGAAGGGTTAGATCTGAATGGATGTGAACATGAGGTGTGGTGTCCTGATATCCTTGGGGTAGAGGCATGTTGCATTTAAGATAGAGAAGGAGCAAGCCAAGGTTTTCTTTCTCTCGGTTTTGTTGTTGTTGAGATGGAGTCTTATGTCGTCTAGGCTGGACTCAAACTCTGTGTAGCTGAAGATGACCTTGAACACCTGGATTCTCCTTTCTCGCTTTCCAAATGCTGAGATTACAAGTGTTTGTTACTGAAAGGCTCTAGCAGGCCGGAGCACAGCAAACCTGGTGCTGACAAGTTCCGACTCTCCCCTAACACTAACAGCCATTACGTTACATTTCTAAAGCTAGTCCCCAAGCTTCATTCTTTTATTTAGCCACTGACTCATTCGTGAGACAAAATTCTAAGGTCCAACAATCAAAATTAATTATTTGGCTAACATATCCGATCGGGATTTACTAACTCACCCTAGCACAGATTCCCCCTTTTTCTCCTTAAAAGCCTACTCCTGCTGGGTGGTGGTGGCACATACCATTAATCCCAGCACTTGGGAGGCAGAGGCAGGTGAATCTCTGTGAGTTTGAGGCCAGCCTGGTCTACAGAGTGAGTTCCCAGATAGCTAGGGCTATACAGAGAAATCCTGTCTTAAAAAACCAACCAAATAACCAACCAATCAACCAACCAACCAATAAACAAACAAAAACAAAAATAAGAACAAAAAAACCAACCTACAAACAAACAAACAAAAAGCCCACTCCGGAGAAAAACACCTGCTTGCTTGCTGCAGCTGCTGCTGTTGCAGCTTATTGCTTGCCTTTGCAGACCCTCCCCCTTTGCCCCTCTTGGGTGATAAATCCCCTTTGTGCTGAGAATTTGGTGTCTGGATATGTCCTGTGCTGACTCTGAAGTGGGGCTACCTCTTTTTTATAAACTACCACATCTGGCACTAGCTAAATGTTTTACACTCTAAATGACTTTGCTTCAGCCCCTCTAGCAAATACAACCCAAGAAGCAGCAAGTAGCAATATTTTATTACCCTAAGGGTTCAAACTGAGATAACATTCATTTCACCCAATCATTTTACAGAGAAAGAAATTGAGGATCAAAAGAACACTTTTTTTTTTTTTTTTTTTTTTTTTTTTTTTAAATTGAGCATCATTTCTAGGTACCGGCTTTGGAAGGGCCCTAGGGGAGATGAGTGTGGGTAGGGGAACAGATCCCAAGCCATCAAAGTTTTGCACCATGTCATGAATAGATTGTCTGGGGCCTCAAGGCCAGCATGAGCAGGCAGGTTGAAGAGGGTAGATGATCAATGACAGCAGGGTGCAATGACAGAACGTGACAGCCTGTGTGACGTTTCCATAAGAGGGGGCTGCAAATACATCATGAAGGGTAAGAGGACTTGGAAAAGGGAGAGAAGAGATTATCCTGAGGCTGAGCTTGTGGGGAGCAGAGCACGGTGTGATGAAAGGCCCTGGCCTGGTTTAGACAGTGAGATGTGGGGTGCCATGGGATGTCAGGCTGGACAGGTAGTGCTGAGCCCCATGATGGACTAGGGCTCCAGCGATAGCCTGAAGGTAGCCGGGAGTGTCTACAGGTCCTACATTTGGTGGACAGGACGGCTGTCCTCAGTTGTATGCAGGGCCAATCTCCCTGAGGCAGGACGGTAGGATAGTTCCCCCTTGCTTGGTCACTCTCAGTGTCGCTGCTGCTTCTAAGTCCTCCGAGGCTGGCGCAGCCTCCCCCAGAAAGCCATCTTTTTCTCTTTGAGCTTCATACCCACACTTGTGTCGAAATCCAACTGCAGGTACTTTTCATCCTCGTCAAAGCGTGGCCAGTAGGGCAGCTTTCTGTGATTGGGGTCCCTGACCCCAAGGTAGAAAGAGATTTCTGTCACTCCTTTTTATTCGGCTTGTCCCTCTTACCCTTCCTTCATGTACCTTCGCTTGGGAAGCTGAGATCCAAGAAGGCTTTGTGGCAGTGATGCTTAGACAGGTCTTTATGAGAGAGTAGGAGAGTTAGGTGTGAGGTGAACACTTAGAATCTCAGCACTCGGGAGGCGGCGGCAGGAGAATCGTGAGTTTGAGGCCAGTGTAGGCTGCATAGCAAGCCCCAGGGAAGGAGGTGGGAGAAGTGAGCTTCCAGGCAGTGCAAGGTGAGGTAAAATATAAAGGCGAGTATAAAGAGGATGGGTGTGCTAAGGGAATGGAGCTTTACTCTGGGAACATGAGCAAGGGTTTTTGTTTTTTGTTTTTTTGTTTTTTGTTTTTTCGAGACAGGGTTTCTCTGTGTAGCTTTGTGCCTTTCCTGGAGCTCACTTGGTAGCCCAGGCTGGCCTCGAACTCACAGAGATCTGCCTAGCTCTGTCTCCCAAGTGCTGGGATTAAAGGCGTGCGCCACCACCGCCCGGCTATGAGCAAGGGTTTTAAGCAAGTGAGTAACTTCGTTAGGTGATATTTCAGAACAACTCCTCTAGTGTCACAGCATGATGGGGGAGGGAAGGTGGGGCTAGGAAGATACGCATGGGGGACCCAAAGTTCGGTTCAAGTGTCACCTCCACTGGAAGCCATTTCTGCCACTCAAATAGGGCCAGGCCCCTCCTTGATGCTCTACAGCCCAGTGCTCCCAGTGGGACAGCTCCCATTGTGCCTGCTTGGAATTCGGTTTTCATATGGTTGGGTGAGGAGGATGTAGCACACGCTTACGCCATCCTTGCACCCCAGCTTCCTGTACTAGGGTCAGATACAAAGGAGAACATCGGTGAGATACTACTGGATGAATGAATGAATGAAGAGTGTGCATCATTGCACAGAGGGGACACATTCTAGGGACATTTAAGATGCCATGACTGACAAGGAAAAGGAGAAGGGCCCAGGCTTGACTGTCTAGTTCCTGTGGTCCTAGTATTATTTATATGTGTAAGGGGCTAGACTCACCCGGTGCGGGCAAAGTTGGCCCAGTATTTCATCATCTGGAGGCTGAATTCCTTTTCCTCATTGGTGGATGAGCCTGGGGGCAGAAGAGGACGTGGTATTTTGGAAAGATCCAGGGGTACCAACCTCCCACTCTGCATTTGGGAGTACATTCCACACTAGGGATTAGGTAGCTTCCTGTGGTCAGCCAATGGAGGTGTGGGTCTTCATACATGGTGGGGAGACTAGGTGTCAGGTAGGGCATTAGGACCTTTGGAGAAAGGGCTTCCGAAGATATAGGAAAGCTCATCTCCATGGTCTGCACCATCATGTCGAGGTTTGACAATTATGCCTGAGGGAGCATGGTGCTTGAACTCGTACAGGTAGACAGGGAAGCCAGCATCTGTGAATAAATGAAATGGGTGAGGGCTGCAGGAAGAGCCTTCACTGAGCTAAGCTCCCCATCTACCCACTGTGTCCTACCCACCGACAATCAGGCAGGCCTTCAGCTTTACAGTCGTGGAGCAAGTTAGAATCCTGCCCACACTAGCCATCAGTATGTCACTCAAACTCTCTGAGCTGCAGTTCCTCATCTGCAGAGTTGGGGACACTAAAACCTAATTGGCAAGCCTATAGCAAGGGTCATGGAAGCTGTCTTCTCCCCTCCCCTGAGCCTTCTGTTCTGGACACTGTATTTAAGGGCTTTTAATGACTGGCTTTTCCAGCCTCACCTTTGACCTCTCATCCTCATATTCCCAAGCCCAATCAGCCTCCCTGCCCCCCCAAGACAGGGTTTCTCTGGGTAGTTTTGGTGCCTGTCCTGGATCTTGCTCTGTAGACCAGGATGGCCTCGAACTCACAGAGATCTGCCTGCCTCTGCCTCCCGAGTGCTGGGATTAAAGGCGTGCGCCACCACCGCCTGGCCAGCCTGCTTTTTAAGTTGCTCTTAAGCCCATCCTCTTAACCTAGGTACTGTCTCTGCCACCCCAGCTTTCTCCTCTAGGGTGGCTGAGGTTCTGCCCTTATCCCTAAGGACAGCTCTTCCTCTGGCTTGCTGCCTTCTCTGTGGCCTCTTGGAGTCCTATACTAGCCCAAAGTATGGAGTGTGTGGGGGAAGAGCTGGTGACCCCAGTTGGAAGCAGTTCAGCTGGATAGTGCAGGGGAGCGGTGTGATTATTCTTAGGGGCCCCATACCCCGGTGGTAGCGTGCAGCTTGAAGTGTGGAGTACACGAAGGTGGCATCTCCAACTAGGTCTATCACCCGGTTTCGGAACGTCGTCCAGTCATGTTTATTGGCAGCATCGTTCAAGTACTCCTTCACCACCAGTGGGATCTGCTCCTTAGTGATATTCTGGGCCAGGGATGCAAGACCCACCCTGAGGTCTGCTATACCAGCTGGGCCATGGATGGGTTCACCATTCGCTTGCACCCAGCCTCAGCTCCCTAGGACTTTTGGGAATGGGTTTTCTAGAAGATCTCCATCCTGATTGTTCTTACCGCGCCCCCCCCCCCCCTTTTGCCACAGGAGAACTGCCTCCCACGACCCTAAGGGTGCCTCGGAGACCTTGCCCATCAGCAACCATCTCATCCCATGTCAAACTCCTTTAAGGTCTCAGGAACCTTTGCATAGAGCAGGTCCTACGTTTTTAAAGAAGTGTGTGTGGTGTTCAATGCTGTTCACACTAAACAACCCAAACCATGGGACCCCTTACCAGCAGGGTGCTGAAACTCCAGAGCAGTTTGGTGAAGTATTTTTTGTTCATCATATGCCGAGTTATCTGGAACTTCATGAGCTGCTCACAAGAAAAGAACACAGGGTTGAATCAGGCCTGAGTTCTTGCCTGTTTGCATGTAGAATTCTCAGACAAGACAGCCCAAGAAAGACCCACAACCTGTCCTGCTCACTGTCTGTCATTACCACCTGGTTCTGAGCTGAAGCAGAGCTGGGAGGGCCTGCCTTGAGCTACAGCATTTGCCTTGACCCAAGGAATAAAGGAGGTCCCTAAGGTGTATAGTTGTTTGCAGGCTCAGGGGTTGACTACACTTCTCCCAATTCCCCTCCATCATTCCTGGTCAGCTCTCCCTGCACAGGGAATAGAGGTAATGTCTACATCCTCAATGGGGCCACTGAGATCTAACTTGGTACCCACACACTGTTCAAGGGGCATCCCGTTGCAAACCCACTGAGTGAGCACCTTTCCCATCCACTCACAAAAGGCAAGGCCCACTCGAACTCCACGTTGTTGACACCTAGAAGGTAGGGCACAGGTGTAACCTGCCCATGGGTCAGGAGCACCACAGGGTCCTCTGGGAACACCACACCATCCACCACAGGACTCAGGAACCATACAATCTGCAAGGCCAGGGGCATTTTCCAGCTAGTCATCCCACATACCCTCTGAGGGCCTTTGTGACTTGGGTGCTTAGCTCATCAGGTCTGTCCCAGGAGCTGCTCTAGCTTAACCTCTTTCGGTAAAAACTAAGATTGCTCATACTGATACTTAAGAAGGTGAGTGTTGGGAGGGACCAGGACAGACAGGACCAGGCTACTCAACTTTAGATGCTTGCTCCAGGCATATACATAGTTCATTCCTTATCTCTTGAAAATCCTTATGAAATATCATTTCAATGAGGCATTTATTATCCACTCTATTTAAGGTTCCATAACTCTCATCATGCCTGACCCCTTCCTTGTTGCTATTGCTTTCTAGGAAGCTGAGTAATTTACTTATTTATAGGGCTTGTTGTCTCTCTCTCCAGAGGGGCATCAGTTCCACTAGGGAAGGGAATTTGGCCTGTGTAGTTCCTCAGGTATTCCAAGGACCTGGCACATAGTAGGTATTCAATAAACACTCAAATTGCAGGCCACTGATTACTCACATCTTTTGGATCTTTCTTGAAGTTGGCATGAAAGAATGACTATAAAGGAGAGAAGAAGATAGGAATCAAAAGAAACTCCCAATGTGCTCCAGTGACAGGTGCCCCAGGGAAGTATCTATGGGTGGCTATAGTACACAGGCTGATAGGGAAGACAACTGGAATGTTGTACCTACCATCCTCTTGGAAACATGCATCACTTCATCCCCTGATAGAGCCCTCAGGCATTCTACCATGATCCTAGTGTTGTTGTGGTTGCAGCCAGCCATGTGAGCAACCTCCTGTAGAGAGAAGGGGTACACAGGGATGCCTCCATCCTTCCCCCTTCTTGTTGAGCCCTGGGAGAAGAGTGATGCCCACCTTGGCTGCCTTCAATGGATCATGAGTGATGAAGGATTTCAGTATTGCAGTACCACTCTGGGAAATGGCCCGATGGAATAGACCTTGGGCTAGGGGTGACATCAGCTGTAGGGATTGGAAGCAGAGCACTCATGAGACCCATAAATAGGGAGGGCCAACTGACTTATTTTGGGTGCCCGCCTAGCCATTTCCCAGTAGCCTGAGAGATGAGCATCTTGGAGGGAGCCATGGGTCTTAGGCTAGAGTCCTAGACTTAAAGCCAGCATCTTCCAGTCTTTGGTCTATGTAGTGGGCTCTAGAGGTCCCAGAGTTGACCTGAGGATATGGGAGGTGATCTGCTGGTATGGCTAAGGGGGCCTTCCTCTGCTATAGGTTACAAATGAGGGTAGGTGGGACCCCATAGTCACAGCTCCAATTATCTATGCTAATAGCTCTTTCAGAGAAGTTACGTCTTTGGATACTTCAGAATTTATGTGTCTTAAACCTGTTCTAGTCAACCTCCAACTGGGTAGAACCTCTCTTTGACATTATCTACCCAGCTTGGGGTCTGTCCCTCCTCTGCCCTCTGCCACATGTAACTATTCCAGTCCTTCCTGACCATTTGGTCTTGTGAATCACTCAGCAACAACCCTCTGTTCTCCATTCCTCCTACCCTCATTGTCTCCTCTGGGATAAACCCTGCTCCTTCACCTCCCAACTGGGCCTCCGAGTCCGAGTTCCTGCTTCATGCAGAAGACCGAGAGACCTCTCTGAATCCACGTCTGATCTTATCACTTCCCTGCTTAAAATCTGTCCCTGCTCTCAGGAGGATGGCTGCAAGCCACAAGTTTGAGGCCAACTACTGAGAGCCACTGGTGGCAAAAGTCCATGAGTACACAGCAGTGACAGCTAGAGTTCAGAAGGTCAACCTATCCGAACTAAGGGTTCTGTTAGAGGAAACCATCACCCAAGGCATTATGGAGATACTGCCTTTTGAATGAACTGATTTTCTCTTGTTGTAAACTTCTTGTGCAATAACAGCTATGATTCTCCCCATTTACCGTGCATTTCCATGTTACGTGTACATGTAATCTCACAATTGCATCTCAATCTTGGGCACAACTTTCCCTATACATTTGGGATATTTGGATAACTGTCTCCAGCTGTGTTTATTTTTCATTAACGTAAATCTAACCATGGTCATTCTCCAGACAAAAGTATTTCAGCAAAGATACCTTTTTCCAAGGACAAAACTGCACATAGATAAACATTAGCTCATCTCACTCACAGATAGAGAAAAGAATCATAACAATTATATCCTCAACTCCTTACCTTCACCCCGGATTATTTATACAAGACCCTAACTTAAGAGATTTACTGCTCACATTCCTGGGATGATGTTTTAGCCATTTGATGGTTACTGAGTTAAGGCAGTTACTTCCCACTGACCCAAGGAGATTGCCTACAAGGCTAGACAGGTGATAGGTGCCAAGCTTCTTTCTTGTGCAAATTAAGTTTTAATTCCTCTGCAGCCAGGTGCTATTCCTAGATTTTCTCCTCAGCAATTACTCTGAGTGAAAGTGCTTTTACTAACCGAATACTACATGCTCTGATATGGGTCGCTTAGCCACCTAGCTGTGTCCCCTTCCCTATCAGAAAGCAGCTGCAGCCGGGATGAGTGGGAAAAGTGGCGTCAAAGACAGTTTACTTTATTGTGACTTATTGACCCCTAACATTCTACCTAGCATTTCTAGACTATAGTTTGAGCACACAAATTCCCTAAATGATCTTAGCCCTTAGTTGACCCTATCAGAGAACTCCTCTTTAGTCACTCCCCTTTTGGGTTGTAATTGGAAGCTGAAAATTATTGCTTTATGTGTGGATCCTTATCATCTCTCTCTGTGACCCTGAAAGCTTCAAGCCTCGCATTGCTTTGCCAAAGAATTACTGCTTCGGTATATATACTGGTTCTCTGAGAGCACAGGGGAGAATTGATTGAGAAGAACAAAGATGAGGCTGGAGATGGAAAGAACTAGCACAGGGAGGGCCTTGCTGTGTAGCTCAGGCTGGCCAGGCATTTCAGGTCTGCCATTGGAATGTTGGAATTACAGATCTGCCTGTCTCTTTGGATTTTTTTTTTTTTTTTTTTTTTTTTTTGGTGACAGGGTTTCATGTAGTCCATATTGGTTTCAAATTTACTATGTAGCTAAGGTTAGCTGTGACTCTCCTATCCCCTCAAGTTTTAGGATCAACACACTCAACTCTTTTAGGATTGGGCCTTATTACTACTGTGGCCCTCACAACCATACTTGGTGTGACTCCTGCTCACGTCCACCCCTGTGAAGTCTCTAACGCAGGCCCCTGACTTCCAGGCATAGGCTGGTCCACAGCTCTGCCTAGAGGGTAGATCCTGGCCCCTGTTTGTGCGAAAGAGCTCTGAGAGAGGCAGGAGGTGGTAGGCACCCACAAAGCCTCACCCTGTCCTTGTTGGGGCTTGGATTTGTCATCAGTGCTGTTCTTTTTTCCTTTTCTAGAAAATCATTTATTTAGTGTATATGGCAGAAACCTGGTTAGAGGACAAGTTGCCGGAGCCAATTCCACCTTGTGAGCTCCAGGAATTGAACTCTGGTCCTCAGCCCTGTTCTGCGAGCGACTGTGCTCCTGGAGTGAATGGTGTCCTTGGGAGGGGTGAGATGGCGGGGGTTTGTGGATACACAGGTGCAGTGTGGGGACAGGCTGGCCCGTGTCTCTGCTGGTCCAATGGAAATCGCACTCACCAATCCCGAGACGCTCATAGCTCCTGCCGACTGGCCAAATAGTGTTACACTGTCCGGGTCTCCACCAAAGGCCGCGATGTTCTCCTGCACCCAGTGCAGAGCCGCTACCTGGTCCAGCAGCCCCCAGTTTCCGCGGGCTTGGCTGTCGCCCGTGCTAGGCACACAAGATTCATGGTCAGTGTTTCAAACTTCGATGGTTAGGATTCAGAGAGCTGCCAAGGCTCCCTACCTAAGGCTTCCTTAGACTCACTCGTGAGACGGTGTCCAGCGTCTCCACCGGGTCAGGCCCGGCTCAAAACACCCTGGTCATTCGGTTCGGTCCACGGACCACGCCCCCTTCCGTCAGTCCCCGCCTTCTGTGCCCCAGGCAGGTAGGTGAAGGCCCCGCCCCTGGTCCAAGGCCCACCTGAAGAAGCCCAGGATCCCCAGCCTGTACTGCAGACACACCAGCACCACTTTCTCGCGGGCGGCCAACTCTGAGCCATCGTAGGTAGAAGCGGAGCCGACGAGGAAGGCGCCTCCGGGGAACCAAACCATCACCTGGGCAAGAAAGGTCTCCAAAGCCTGAGCTGGGCTGTAGGGTAGTAGAGGGGGATGACGGGTGGTGGAAAACACTACTCACCGGCAGCAGAGGGTCCCCAGCGGCGAGCACTGGGGCATAAACATTTAGGTAGAGACAATCCTCACTGAAGTGCAGCCACTTATACCGCTTCCGCGTGCTTAAGTACATGGAGGTTATCTGCCCCCAGGTTTCCTGCAGGCACCTGTGGGTATGCAGTGGATTTGGATTGGCAGTGAAGAGAATGATTTCAATCCTGGGGTCAACAGTGATGGGGGGGGGGCAACCTAAGACAAAAGCCTGGCAGGCTCCGTGCGTGTGTGCATGCCTCCTGGAGTCTTTCACCAGTGGTCAGGTCCAGGACCTCGAGGCAGGCAGGTCTCTTGAGGATCCATCCTTCCTTCTACCATGAGTCTTGCCCTTCACCCCTTAGCTTGGATAGTCTTTGCTCATGTTGAAGACTGCCAATGAGATCTAGGCCAACACTTGGGTGCCCTAGGTACCTCTCTGCCTTCGTGTTCCACCCTCCCAGAATCTTTTATCTCCCAAGCAGGCCAAAGAGCTCTAGAACATGTTTTCCCACTTCAAACACAGGACCATCAAATCTATGGTCTGAACACCCCTCCCACCCCCAACTTCTTCACAGTCCTCCAATTTGTTCTCTGGAGGATATTGATAAACGTGATTAAAAACAAAGCAAGACACAACGCAGACCATGGCACTTTCCTTCTTAAATTCTTCCTTGTGAGACCTGGAATCAAGGCTGTTCTGGGCTACACAGAGGGTCCCAGGACAGCCTTAGCTACCATGGAAGAACCCATGTCCCCCAAACCCACTTCCCTGACTCTCCACTGCCCTCAGAGAAAAAGTCCATACACCCTCAGTCTGGCTTAGGCCCTTTTCCCACCCAGTCACCTCACCAGCCACCCTTGGTTCCTGAGAGACTTGGCTGCTTGCCTCTGATTTCCAAGCCCTTGTGACTGTGTCTTCTCCCAAATGCTTTCTTCCTTGCCCAGCAAGCTCCTACTTCTGTTTAAGGCCAGATCAAATGGTACCCCACTTCTTATGGGCACTCCATCTGTGTCCTGCAAACCTTTCTCCACTCTTGACTGTAGTGCTGGTTGAAATTATTTTAATTAATTGTTTTTCTCCTGGGTGACTCAGCCACTCCTTGAATGCAGGTTGACAGTGTGTCCTAGCACTCAGCCAGGCACCATGTGGACTTTAGGAGCATTTGAAGAGTATGGGCTCTCTGGCCACCTCCCTCTTCTCTGCTGCTGGCCTAGTCCCTGGAATGGCTATTCTTACAAGTCTGGAGCTGGCCTTACTTGATTGGAATCCCTATCTGCCTGTTCCTCCTTTTAGCTTTCCTCTTGTCCCAGCCTACCTCCCCTTTCCCGTTTTCATATGTCCTTCTCACAACACTTCAACCTGCCTCATCCCAAACTATTGTCCCCATCCACCCTTACCAGCAGCCAGCCAAGCTCTCTTCCTACAAGGACAAACTTTCATTTTCTTTTTTTTTCTTTTTTCTTTTTTTCTTTTTGTATACAGGTCAATGAACGCATGTGAAGGCCTGAGAAAAACCTCTGGTGTTATTCCTTATGGAGGCCATCCATTTTTTTTTAAAAGACAGGACCTCTCAGTTACTTGGATCTTGTTGAGTAGTCAAGGCTGGCTGGCTATCCTCTTGTCTCTGTCTCCCCAGTACTGGTATTACAAATTCTTGCCATGGCTCTTGGCTTTTTATATAGGTTCTGGGGCTTGAACAGTATTCCCTCTCCAGGTTTCTATAGCATTCTACTCTCCAACTTTTCCCTCTATCTCCCTGGTGGATCCCCCTGCTGACCCGGGTCTCAGCAAAGAGAGCCCAAGTTTCTCTCTCTTAGTTCTCTCTTTTCTTTTTGCTTTTTTGAGACTGTGTTTCATTTTATAGCACAGACTAGCCTAGAAGTTGCTATGAAGCACAGGTTCCCATTTTTCTTTAAAAATTTTAGGGAATTTTATTTATTTTTATGTTCTGTGTGTAGGTGTTTTGCCTGCATATATGTTTGTGCACCATGTGCATGCAATGCCTGCAGAGACCAAAGAGGGCATTGGATCCCCCTGGAACTGGTGTTCCAGACAAGCTGTGAGCCACCCAATGGGTATCAGGGATCTAACACAGGTCCTTTGGGAGAGCAGCCAGTGCTCTTAACCCCTGAGTATTTCTCCAGTCCCTAAGCTTTCTATCTATCTATCTATCTATCTATGTATCTATCTATCTATCTATCTATCTATTGTTACTATTATTTAAAAACAATTTTTTGAGACAAGGTCTCACTCACTATGTAGCCTTAGCTTGCCTGGAAATCAGTATGTAGACCAGGCTGGCCTCAAACTAGTAGAGATCTGCCTGCCCTCTGCCTCCCAAATGCTGGGGTTAAAGGCATGAGCCATCACACCTGGCTGTCCTTCTCTCTTTTCTTTGAGGTATGGTCTTAAATAGCCCAGGGTGCCCGCAAACTTGCTGTGTAGTCAAGACTGGCCTTGAGCTCTTGATCTTCCTGCCTCAGCCTCCAAATTACTGGGATTATCAATGTGTGCCATATGCTTGGTAGCCAAATGAATTTTCTCTTATTTTGCCCAAATTTGCTGTTGCCCTTATGATCACCATTTTGGGAAATGACATCCTTATTCTCTTGAGCAAAATATAGTCATTATATTAAATTATTTTTTCACGTGGCTCATATCTGATTCTCCAGAAAATAGTATCCATTTTCCCTTTAAAACAAATTTAGAATCCAATCGCTTCCTTCCAGCTTCCCTGTAGAAGCACCATTTCTCTCTCCCTTAATTATTACCCTATAGAATGGTCTAAGTAATCCACAGATTCTTACACTTGACTCTCTAAGTTCTAAACATCCCTTATTCTGACAGCTTATAGCGAGTTCCAATGACTGACACACACGTGTATAAAATGGGCACCCTCACCTCCAAGCCTCACCTTCAAGTTTCAGATAATGGTCATTCCATGTTTTGCCAACAGGGATTCCAAATAATAACCAGAGAATGATCAGAATGCCTGGGGCTTGATCTGTCTGTGTGTCTATCGAGATTGAACCCGTACCTCTCCTATGGATGATGTGGAGCAAGACCACCCTTGGTCTCGGGTTGATCATATCCTAACAGTGGAATTCTTCCTAACGAATAGACACTCAAGTGGGAATTATAGGGCTTTTTTTTTTTTTTTTTTTTTTAAAATATCACTCGCACCCAGGTTTTAAACCCTGTGCTTTAACCAGCTGCTGCTAAACGTTGTTAATGATTGCCACACAATGTTATGGTCAGTTGATTACTCAGTAGTCTGAATAAAGAGTAAATACACTTATTTTGGCTGAGCTGCCAAGCCCAGGCCTCCAAAGGGCAGTCATTGTTCAAGTCTTGTAGTGTGAAGGCTACATGTAGGTGGCAGCAAGACACCGGAACTTCAAAGCTGGAACAGCCCTGTAGTTCCCATCTTGGAGCGCCCTCTGCAGGGAGTGGCTGACAGTATCCTGTGGGTTTGTTACAAAGCTGGAGCCCATCGTTCATGGGCCTGGAGTGTGGATGAGAACTGGAGGTGGGATGCATTTAGGAAATTCAGCTTCCCAGAAGGTCCTGTGGCAAAGCCAGTGACTACATCCCTCTCCCGTGAGGAACCCAACACAGTTCGATCAGTGCCTTAAATGCCATTTGGTCTAATTTCCTCATTACACACAGGCTTGGAAACAGGCCAAGCATGGGCCCGGGTTTGCTGTGGTCACACAGGGTGTTTCTAGTGAGTTATTTTAGGCGCTGGTCCACCCTACTCATCAGGTCTGCTCATCTACCAGCCCGCACGCAATCCTCTGGCACTTACGAAGGTGGGTCGGTGGTGGCATGTCTGATGCCATTCCAGGGCTGCGGGGGCTCCGGAGGAGCAAACCTGCCGGCACCCACAGGAGGTCTGGAGAAGGGGACTCCCAGGAAGACTTGGACGGTTATGTTTCCCACATGTGTTTGCTTTCCTTGTAGGATCCCGTATTTGGTGACCACGAGAGGCTCCTTGGTGTGCAAAGCACCTGGGAAGAGAAGAGGAACAGTCAGTCTGTCTCGTTATTGTCAGCCACAGACGGGATTCTGGTACCCCTGCCATGGCATCCATTCCCTCTCCCCTCCCCCTCCCTTCTCCTCTCTTTCTTCTCTTGCCCCACTTCTCTCTAGAGTCTCACTACATAACTCAGGTTGGCTTTGAACCCATCACCCTTCTGCCTCAGCCTCCCAAATGCTGGAATTACAGGAGTGCGCTGCCAGACCTGGGTAGCTGCTGCTGCTGCTTTATATATAAAAATCAACCAGTAAATTATTATTAAATATTTAATATTTAATAGTATTTAAAAGTCCTATGTTTGTGAGTGTTCTGTGTGCATGTATATCTGTGTACCACATTCAGAACAGGACATTGGGTTCTCTAAAACTGGAGTTACTGACATCTGTGAACTACTGTGTGGATGCTGGGAATTGAATCTAGCTCCTTCAGAAGAGCAGCCAGTGCTTTTAACTGCTGAGCCACCTCCCTAGTCCTCAGTCGCTACTTTTTTAAAAAGAAGGTTTTATTTATTTTACTTTATGTGCATTGGTGTCTTGTCTGCATTTGTGTCTGTGTGAGAGTGTTGGATCCCCTCGAGCTGGGGTTATAATCAGTTGTGAGCTGCCATGTGGGTGCTGGGAATTGAACCCAGGTCCTCTGGAAGGGCAGCCAGTGCTGTTAACCACTCAGCCATCTCTCCAGTCCCAATCACTACTTTTTAATGCTCGAGTATGTGTTCATTTGTGTAAGTGCATGCATGTGTGTAGATGCACATGTTTGCTTGTGCATATTGAGACTTGAGGTTAACATCAGATGTGTTAGTTGATTGTTTTCTACTGTATGTACTGAGGCAGGATCTATCACCATGCCCAGAGTTTGCTGTTTTGCTTAGTCTGGTTAGATAGCTTGCTCCAGGGATTCCCTATCTCTGCCTCCCCTGGGTTGGGATTGCAGGCAGGGTGGCAAAACCACCAGCTTTTTACATGTTTCTGGGGATCTGAATTCTGTGCTCATGCAGCAAGTGTTTTACCCACTAAGCCATCTCCTCAGCCTAGTGCTGCTTCTTAAAACAATAATTAAAAAAACCTTGGAAGTATAAAAAAACAATTGTGTATCTGTCTCATTTCTCTTGTGCATCTATGAGGTTTTTCTTCATTATTTAAGATTTCAAAGCCATGTTGGTAGGTACATAAAAGTTCATGTCTGTTATATAAACCATTTCTCTTTATGTCATTTAACATCAATGAAAGGGACATTTATTTTGTTTATTTATTTTTTGAGATAAGGTCTCTCTATTATGTATCCCTGTCTGTCCTGGAACTCCCTATGTAGATCAGGCTGGCCTCAAATTCACAGAGATCCACCTGCTTTTGTTTCCTGAGTGCTGGGATTAAAGGCATGTGCCACCATGCAGGGCTGAAAGGGGCATTTATTTTAACTTCTGTTTGATATGAACATAGCTACACCTTTTTATTCCTGGTTGTTAAATGGTTTAATTAGTTTTTTGATTAGTTTCTTTTTCATTTGCTTTTTTTCCTACTGTGTGTGTGTGTGTGTGTGTGTGTGTGTGTGTGTGTGTGTGTGTGATGTAAACATGCCCATGGTGGTGGCTGTACACATGCATATGGAGGGTAGTGGTTGATTTCTGGTGTTTTCTGCAATTGTTCTTTACCTTATTTTTTGAAACAGGGTCTCTCATTGAACCTTGAGTTTACTGAGTGGCTGGACTGGGTGGCCAGCAAGCCCTAGGGACCCACCTGTTTCTCCTTCTTCAGCACTGTGGGTACAGTCATGCACCCCATAGCTTTTCATATGGGTTCTGGACATCCTAACCCAGGTCCTCACATACGTGCAGAAAATACCTCACTGACTGAGTCACCTCCCCAGCCCCTGCCTGGTTCATTTCTGGGATGGCTGGAATTATCTATACACATTCTTACTCATACACATTTGCATCAATGCACCCTTGCGAATTTATACATACACAGGTATACATGAGAAACACACAAATGCATGTTCACAGGGAGTATACATATGCATACAAGTGCAGCTATATGTGGTTTATAATATATTCACCCACAGTGTATACACACACACACACACACACACACACACACACACTGCAAGCCTACTCACACCATGGAAAGCTTTTGGAATAGATATGGAATAGACTAGGTTGATTCCAGCCCTTGCCTATGAGTACTCCTCCTCTTCCAGGCTCTTATTCTGCCCTACTTCTTCTGCCAAGTGTTGCTGAGGCCTCACTCACATCCATTGTCCCTTTCTAAGTGCCCTGTCAGCTTCTCTCTCTCCTCCCGTATCAAAACAGAACTGCTCTTTGTTCCTGTTCCTTGGAGTTCACTCAGGAAAGTGACAGAAAGCAAATGTGATCCAAGTTGTTACATACCCTAGCCATGGATCAGAATCATTTAGGAATTGATGCAAAAAAAAAAAAATTCCCAAGCCAGGTAAGGTAGCACACACCTGAAATCCTAGTGCTTGGGAGGCTGAGGCAGGGAGATCATGAGTTCAAGATCATCCTTGGCTACATGAGTTCATAGCCAGTTTGGGCTACATGAGATAATGTTTTAAAAACATTCAATCTGAACCAAATTCCTAGGCCTTCTGTCTCACAAGTACTGGGATTAAAGGTATTTACCACCATGCTTGGATTATTTTGCCTTTTTTTTTTTTTTGAGACTATTTCTCTGGGTAGCTTTGGAGCCCATCCTGGAACTTGCTGTGTAGACCAGGCTGGCCTCGAACTCACAGAGATCCACCTGCCTCTGCTTCCCAAGTGCTGGGATTAAAGGTGTGCACCACCACTGCCTGGCGGAATTTTTCTTTTGTTTTTGTTTCTGAGACAAAGTCTTGCTATTTATTGTAGCTCAAACTGACCTAAAACTCATAATCCTTGCTGGGGCTTGTTGGCCAGCCAGCCTTGCCAAAAAATGACACATTACAGGTTCAGGTTGAGAGACCCTGTCTCAAAAGGAAATAGCAGAAAACGGTAAAACAGGACACCCAATGTCATCCTCTTCTGCTTGCACGGGCATATCTGTATACATGTGTTCACATACACCACACACATGTATGCTCACACAGAACAACCCTCATGATCCTCTTGCCTCAACTTCCTATGATCTGGGATTATAGGTGTGTACTATTACCTTGGTGCCCCCAAATATTTCTATAGACACATGGAAATAAGCTCAAAGGTTTATGTAACTTGTCTCACATCATATAGAGAATGTCTCATGACTGCTGTAAACCATGGTGTTTGTCAACTCCCTGGTCTCGAGGAGCCAGTCACAACCACGTGGAAGAGTTCTTCTAGACTGCTGAACAAGAGCAGCATGGGAAGTCCAGTGTCAACTCTGTTACCCGGAGGGAGCACAGAAGCACTTATCAAAACAATAGTCCAAAACAGCTGTGGAGGCATACCTGTAATCCAGCACTTGGGAGGCAAAGGCAGGAAGATCATAAGTTCAAGGCTGGGGAGATGGTTCAGTGGATAAAAATGTTTTTTTTTTTTTTTTTTTTGTGCAAGAATGAGGGCCTGAGTTTTAGTCCTTAGAGCCCACATAAAAGTTGAATGCATCACACAGGTGTCTAATCCCACTGCTCTTACAGGGAGATAGAAACTGGAACAGGGAGAATCTTTTGAATCTCTTGGGACAGCTAAACTGGCATCCCCAGCTGGAGACATGAAACAACAAAGAGACCCTGTGTCAAACAAGGTGGAAAGTGAGAAATGACACCCACTCAAGATTGTCTTCTGAGCCTGCATTTACACACACACACACACACACACACACACACACACACACACACGTACACACGTACAGGACCTAGGCTATATAGTGAGACTTTGTCTTGGAAAAAAGCAAAAATAAAAAAACCCATAACCAACCATATGAAATAAAAAGCAGTATTCCTGAGACTAGAAAGATGGCTGAGTGATTAAAAACACTCACTGTTCTTGCAGAGGGACTTGAGTTCTGTTCCCAGCATCTATCCCGGGAGGCTCACAATCACCTTAAGTGTAACTCCAGGAGATGAGGTGTCCCTGGTCTCTGTGGGTACACATGTGTGCATACCTATACTCCTATCCTCATGTGTGTGCACACACACACACAATTAGAATTTTTTTAATTAAAAAAATGTTTTAAGGGCTGGAGAGATGGCTCAGCGGTTAAGAGCACTCACTGACAACTCTCCCAGAGGTCCTGAGTTCAATTCCCAGCAACCACATGGTGGCTCACAACTACTTGTAATGAGATCTGGTGCCATCTTCTGGCCTTCAAAGACACATGCAAACAGAATACTGAATACATAATAAATAAATAAACCTTTAAAAAAAAGATTCTTTAAAAAATGTTTTAAATCACCAATATGCTACACTAGTATGGTGTAAAATATTATTTTAAGGTGTGTTACTTTTGTTTATGTTGCATTTGTTTAACTCTGTGAAGCTGTGTTACTGTGCCTGTCTAGAACACCTGATGGTCTAATAAAGAACTGAACGGCCAATAGTGAGGCAGGAGAGAGAAATAGGTGGGGCTGGCAGGCAGGGAGACTATGTAGAAGGTGAAATCTGGGAGGAAGAAGAAGTAGCCAGAGAAGGAAGAGGACTCCAGGGGCCAGCCACCCAGCTACATAGCAAGCCACAGAGTAAGAAACAAAGAAATGTAGAAAAGGAAAAGCCCAGAGACAAAAGATAGATGGGATAATTTAAAGTTAAGAAAAGCTGGCAAGAAACTAAGCCAAGCTAAGGCCAGACATTCATAAGTAATAATAAGCCTCCATGCGTGAATTTATTTGGGAGCTGGGTGGCAGGCCCCCTTAAGAGAAAAAACAAACAACACTAGTATCCATAAAGTACTATTAAGGCCTAGAATTACAGATGGCACCTGAAAAATTAACGAATGATGGCACCCAATTCTGGAGATGATACAGTGAAAAGAACATTCACATGTATTGTTGGTGGAGGACAAATTGATGTAACTAATACCTTGGAAAAACAACTTGGCAAAATATACAAGAAGCCATAAAATGTTCATATCCTTTGATTAGATGACTTCATTTTAAAACAAAATGTATTTTTTTGAAAAAATCAGTATTCTTTGGACTATGAGACATAACACACTAGCAATAGTTTATTGAGGTATAAGATATGCATGTAGCAAAATGCTCATATCTCACTCGTACAATTCTATATGATGCTAGTTACACACACATCCCATTCTGATCTGATGTGCCACATCACTAAAGCAAAGACTGATCTGAACCTCAGTGGATGCTGGAGCCTCATTCATGTCTGTGAACTAAGCAAAGCAAATATAAACCTAAGCTATAAACTGCCTTCCATAAGAATTGAAGTGGAGAGCCGGGCAGTGGTGGCGCACGCCTTTAATCCCAGCACTTGGGAGGCAGAGGCAGGTGGATCTCTGTGAGTTCGAGGCCAGTCTGGTCTACTGAGTGAGTTCCAGGAAAGGCACCAAAACTACACAGAGAAACCCTGTCCCGGAAAACCAAAAAAAAAAAAAAAAAAAAAAAAAAAAAAAAAAAAAAAAAAAAAAAAATTTAAGGGGAAAAAGAAAGCAGAATATAAAACTGTAGGGCCAGCAGGATGGTTCTGTAAATAAGGGTGCTTTGCTGCTAAGCCTAATGACTTGAGCTTGGTCTCTGGGATCCACTTGGTAGAGGGCAAAAACTGACTCTTTTAATTTGTTCTCTGGCCTCCACAAATGTGCTGTGGTATATACAAACAGGAACACACACACACACACACACACACACACACACACACACACACACATACACAGAAGTATAATTTAAAAAATTTAAAAATAAAATTGTGTACATGCTAACATCACAGCTGTATGTAAATATACAAGAAGAGTTAATATCACAAAATGCTAAGAGCAATTTTATCAAAGCTTCTAAAAAAATACCCACCACCACCACCACCACCACCACCAACAACAACAAAAACTCATGTAATTATTCAGGCAAAATCAATTAACAATAGAGGTCAGAACAGTGGTCACTTTGAAGCTGTTGACTGGGCAATAGCACATAGGATACTGGCAATATTCTAGATTTTGATCAGAATGGTGGTTTCATCAGATACACGTAGTTATATATAATAATCATATAGTTTAGATATGTCCATCTTGCTGTATGTGTATCTAACACCTCGATAAAAGGTTGTTAATGTGTTACGTTGTTTTCACAGTTCAGAGGATAACACTCATTTTAGAAAGAAGGCCGTTGAGGAGAAAGGCACAGATAGTAAGAAGGCTGTGTAGGACATGGAGAGGCAGAAGCGGGACTCCTGCTTAGACGAAAGAAGGCAGAAAGGAGTGGGGAAGGCCAGAAGGAGGGACACGGACATGCCACATTCTCAGGTCCCTCACTGATCCCAGGAGGTAGGAGACACGGTCCCCACTTTGCCGAGCAGTCACGGGGATCAGAGAGACAATGACGTGCTCAGATTTCTAGCTGGTAGCACATGAATGCTCTGAAACACCGCCCTCCATCTGCCTAGACCTTGTCTAAGCCCCACTGTCCAGAAGAGGCCGAGCTGGGACTGGCACCCCTAGAGGGATGAAGAGCTTACTTACCTAAGGCTGTCTGGACTACCAGGCACAGGGTGAGGCTCAAGCCCAGAATCCACTTCATGCTCCATTCAGCTTCTGCCATGGGCTGTGGTGATGCCAACACTTATGGGGTCAGAAGGGAGCTGTGACTGCAATGTGTAAGCACCAGAAGGCTTTTTATCTTCTTGATTCCCATCACTAGGGCTGGAGGAGTTATGACCAGCTTCTCACCAGCTGTGGAGCCTTGCCCCTCCTCCTTGGGGTGATAGGTCATACTATATGGCTTTGGCTCTTCAACCAAACGGACTTGCCTGCAATCCCTGCCCGGTTTGCTCATTTGGCAACACTTCAAGTTTGGCTAGTGCGAGTCAAGCTTTATGAATTGAGTAGGTGCCAAGACTGGAGCAAATGGGGTAAATGGGTTCCTCAGCCCCCAGGTATCCTTCCTGTAGATTTAAGAGCCCTTGGCCTCCCGGATTGCCTATGCTTTGTGTACACTCTTGTATCTGCTTCTTTGCTCAGGTTTCTCAGGCAGGATTGTCATAGAGTGCCAGACTGTATCAGGAACAGGAAGTCAATGTGGTGAGTACCCCCAGTCTCATGGTCCAGCTGGAGTCTACACCTAAAGGCAACCATGAGAAGGGTCACTCAGTGAAACCAGGGCAGTGACTGAACCAGAGGGTTTCCTGGGAAAGACCTAATCATCAACATAAAGGTCGACCTTTGTGTGATCAGCCAGGAAAGGGAAATCTGACCTGATGTTTGGAGCTGTAGGAGCCAGTGTGGGACTGGACGGGAAGAGATGGTTCCAATTTCACTGGCAGGTCAGGTGGAAGTCCTGGAGTCCTGGCCTACCTTTGGGAACTGAGTATCTAGGGGTTTCTGTGCTGGGAGGTCAGAAGGTAAGGGACTTGCCTTTCTTACTGACCCATGGTCTCCAGTTCTGTAGGTCTGGCAAGTCATTGAAGTGCACTATTTCATCCACAGCCCATTCAGTGAGTTCTCAGAAATGTCCTTTACTTGGGATCCTTACCCACATTTCCCATTCTTGTGGCTTTTTTTTTATCCTCAGGAATACGGAATTCACTGCCCAATCATCACTGATTAGGCTCCATGCTCCTCTAAGGAAGGTTTGAGGCTGGCTGAAGGTGGCTGCTGCCTATAGGGCCAACATGGGAACCATTTGGTATGTTGGATATAACCCCGTTGGTTGCAGTCTACTAGCCATCCACAATATTAGCCTACAGTAGCCCACTGGCTGGTATCAGGCTCTGGACTGGACAAGCCCCTCCAGGATAAGCAGCATTGTTCTGTCCTATGTCCCTTTAAGAATAATTCCCAAGCCAGGTGGTGGTGGCATACACCTTTAATCCCGGCACTTGGGAGGCAGAGGCAGGTGGATCTCTGTGAGTTCAAGGACAGCCTGGTCTACAGAGCAAGCCAAGGCTACACAGAGAAACCCTGTTTTGAAAGAATAAAAAAAAAAAAGAAAAAGAAAACAAAGAAAGAAAGAAAGAATGATTTCCATGGGCAGCTGGGAAGATGATTCAGTTAGTAAAGTACTTGCCACACAAGCATGAGGATCAGAGTTTAAATGCCCAGAACCCATGTAAAGCTGGGTGTGGCAGCATGCATCTATAATCCCAGTGCTACTACAGTGAGATGGGAGGCAGAAACAGGAGAAGTCAGGAAGTTCAGGGGCCAGCGCAGAAGGTGTATGCAGCAGAAAAAGCCAACACAAAGAGCCCATCTCCAACAAGGTATAAGGTGAAGACTGATACCTGAGGTTGTTCTCTGACCTCTAAATGTACACCATGGCACAGACTCACACATACTCACGTACACATGCACACGTATGTACACGTACACACACACACACACACACACACACACAAGAATGACTGCCATGGGCTTGCAGGGAAGAAGTGGGGTGAGGATTCATAGCAAGGCATACCTCCAGAAACAGTCTCCCAACTCCTCCCCACACAATCCTCGGATGGCCCAGGGGCCTGGGAATCACGCCCATGCTCCCAGGCAATTTTCTAGAAAGTCCTATGTGGTGATGTGGCATGTCTACCATAACTTGGGGTCTCAGAAGCTGTGGAAGCATCTCCTCTCTACCACACCCTCGATATTGGCTAAGTAGATGTCTCATCTGACAGCAAGCGTGGAAATGACACAATGTCTCCTCAAGTGAGACAACATGGAGCAAGAACCTGGAAATGGCCTGTGTCCTTTGACTGAGAAATTTGATCAGAGAGACCATCCAAAATACACAAAAACTTGTTGACAGATTGAGTCTCTTAAAGCCTTGTTGACAACAGCCTCACTCCCACGTTCCCAGAAAGGAAGCAGGGAGAGGAGACAGGAGAGCGACAGAAAGCACGTGCTCCTGGGGTGGTAATAACGTGTTTCATCAGCTTCTGCAGCATCAGCCAGCTTACTGCTCTGAATCCTAGCTAGGCTGCCTGGGTTTAAACCCTAGCTCTGTCACTGTGTGACCTTGGGTAAATCACCAGATTCTCTGAACCACTTTTTCCTCTATCTGCAAAATCCATATAAGAATAGTACTAAGGGGCTGGGGAGATGCCCAGTAGTTAGGAGCACTGACCGCTCTTCCAGAGGACCCTGGTTCAATTCCCAGCACCTACATGGAGTTCACAATTGTCTGTAACTCCAGTTGCAGGGGATCTGGCACCCTCACACACACACAGACATGCAGGCAAGACCCCAATGCATATAAAATAAAAATAAATCTTAAAAAAAGAACAGTACTAAGATTCCAAGATTGTAGTAATAATTAAGTGTTGATTTTACTTTTGTGAGATGTGGTCTCTATCCTCCTGTCTCAGCCTCTTGAATGCTAGGATTATAGCACCAAGTAAATTTGGACCAAGTAAAGCACGTTCAATACCATAAGGCACATTGTCTATGCTATTGTCTAAAGCAAAAACATTTCTGTAGCATCTTTGAGGGATGGGTTCCAGGAACTCACCCCCCTGCAAGATATCAAAATCCCAGGATGCCCAAGTCTCTTACATAAAACAGGGTAGTATTTGCACATAACCCACATGCACCCTCAAATATACTTTTTTTTCTTCTTTTGCAGTTCTAGGGTTGACCCTATGGCCTTGCATATACCATTGATGTGAACACCCCTCTACCATTGAGCTATACCCCGCCCCGTGTCCCCAGCACCTTATTTGTATTCTGAGACAGGATCTCACCAAGTTGTTCAGTCTGAACTCAAACTCACTGTGCAGTCCAGGTAGATCTTCAATTTGAGATCCTCCTGACATCTCCTTGCTGAGACTAACTCGGGCATCATAATTCTCAGATTCACATGTACCACTCTTGGATTACTTATGACAGCTGGCGCAATGTAAATGCTATGTAACTGGTTAGGGGACCACATTGCTTAGGGAATAATGACAAGGAAAAAAAGTCTGTGCCTGTGTAGAACAGACATTTTTATTTTTTTTAAGTTTTGATTTGTTACGTTTGTGTTTTAGAATGTATTCCATTCACAGTTGGTTGAGCCTGAAATTCTGAACTCGCAAATACACAAGAGAAAAGGCCGATGTGGTTCAATAACTTCAACAGGTAGATGTTGAAACTGTAGATTGCATAGGATCAGCTCAGCCATGAAAAGTGCACATCAAAATATTCTGGGCTGGTGGCTCAGGCCTGTAATGTGAGCTATTTAAGAGATTAAGGCAGGGGAATTACAAGCTCAAGGCCAACCTGGGCTGTTTAGTGAGACTCTATCTCAAAATAAAAAAGGAAGAAGGTGACTGTTGCCAAGTTTGATGACTTGAATTTGACCCCTGGGATCTACATAGTGAAATGAGAGAATGACCCCGGCAGGCTGCTTCTGACTTCCATAAACATGTCCTGCCACATACGCATTGCTGGCCCCTCCCAAATACATTTTAAAATGTAATTAAAAATTTTTTTTTAAGTAAAAGAGGGTTGAGAGCCTAGGTTGTGGTGGTGCTTGTCTGTAATTGGAAACAGAGGACGGCAGAAACAGGAGGATTGCAAGTTCAAGGCCTATCCGGACAACTTAGCAAGATCCTGTCTCCAAATAAAAACTGAAAAGAAAAAAAGAGTTGGGGGGGGGCAGATATAGTTTTAGTGTAAAATGCTTCACTAGCAAATGTGAGCCCTAAGCTCAACCCCTAACATTTCTAGAGAAGACCAAACCAAACCAAAACAAAAAACAAGGCTTGGGCCTGCTTTCTGCTGGCTGTCAACTCATTCTGTTAGCCCCTTGTGGGCAGTGTCCACATCAGTACGATGCTGGGATTCAGGTTGCAGAAATTTCTACTGCTGCTACCAAGCCTCTGGATAGAATTAGCTTGCCAATATATACCAAGCACTCTGGAGTATGGCACTCAAAACATAGGCCAAGCTTGGGGTAGACCGGGGAAGGGAGTGGCGAGAAAAGGCGAGTGAGGAAATGAGATCATCTGCTAGGTTCCTGGTGGACCAGCCACACATAAACTCCCCCACCCAGCTGTGTAGGTTCCAGTGTTGTGTGGGCCTCTAGGACCCAACCTGCCAACAGCTGGCTCTACTCTTGCTGCCTATCCCCAGGGAAGTAATAACCTTTTACCTGGCCCATATGGAAGGCAGTTGTGTCAGACCAGGAACATCGGTGACATGTCTGGGAAACATATGGCCTCATCCAGTGCACACATGGAGCCCAGGGGATGTTGAGCAGCTCGTCAGGCAGCAGCTGACTCTAGTGCATCATTGTCTCAGGGTAAATATCAACAATTCCTGAGTCTCTTGATTCTCTCTTTCTTTACTTATTTTGAGACAAGGTCTTGCTATGTAGCCTGGTTAGCCTCCTTTCTCCACTTTAGAGTGCTGGGATAATGGGCATGTGCCACCACACTGGCTTAGAGTTTTGTTTGCCTTGTCTTGTCTTGCCTCCTCCTTCTTCTCTTCTTTTCTTTTCATCTTTCTCCTTCCTTCCTCCCTCCCTCCCTCGCTCCCTTCCTTTCTTTGAGATAGGGTCTCATGCAGTCTAGGCTGGTCTTGAGATCAATATACAGCTGAATATGAGCTTAAACTTCTGGTTCTCCTATGTCTACTTCCTGAGTGCTAGAATCATAAACATGCCAGGTTTTATGAAGTGCTGGAGAGTGAACCCAGGTCTTTGTGCATGCTAGGCAAGGAGTCTACCAATTGAGCTACATTCACAACCCCTGGCATATAGTTCTCAGTGTCTTGGCTGAACAAAGGGAAAGCAGGCAATGATGTGGAAGGGACATCGCCCTCGGAGTCTGACAGATGGGGACTCCAAGCTCACTTAGCTACTCACTGTCCATGTGTTCAGAGAACCTTTCTGAGACTCAACGGTCAAACCTGCAAAATAAAGCCAGCAGTGGCTAATTCTGATGATTGTTGTAAAGATTCCACAAGTCACTGGGCAGTGGGTGGGCAGGACTGTCTGAGGCACATGAGATGCTAGAAGTGGATATTTGTGTTTTCTCCATGATTGTGGCTATTTGATTGTTTGAAGAGGAAAGTTGCCATTGTAGAAGGTAGTGTTATAGCCAGACATGGTGTTATACTCCTTAAATCCCGGTCCTTGAGAGGGGATTAAGGGATATTAAGAGTTTGAGGCCAGTCTAGGCTACATAACAAGACCTCAATAAAAACAAAACAAAACAAAACAAAACACTAAAAGCATGGTGACACAAGGCCTGTAATGCCAGCTTCTAGGGAGGCTGAAGCTGGAAGATCACAGATTAAAGCTCACCTGAGCTGCATGTTGAGCCCGAGGCCAGTTTGTGAAACAGAGAGACAGTGTCTCAGAATAAAAAGTAAGAAGAGGCTAGGGATATGGTTCACTGGTAGAGCACTTGCCTGTATTTGATAGAAATATAGTTCACTTGCCGGAATTCAATCCCTAGCAATACTTGGCTAAGCACAGGGAGCAGTTATACCAATTGTATTATTGGGTATATAATATATAGGAGTATAAAGCATTTCTCAATGACAGCACAAAGAACAAAGTCAAGATTCATATTTGGAGTCTTCGTTTTCCTCTGAGTTACAAGTCTGGCCTTTTTTAGGGTAGCCTTTTCAGATGCTGGAGTTGGGGTGTTGGTGTCTAACTTAGGTGGGGTTCTAGGATTCTAAGAATCCAAGAGGGAGGGGCTTTTCAAGGTGATGGCTTCAGACTGTGAGTACACCACAGACAGAGGGATGACAGAGGCCAACATCATTTCTTTTCAAACACAGTCCATGTGGGATGCACTTCTTTGCACTGTTAAGCAACTGAACGCCTAGATATCCTAAAAAAACAAAAAACAAAACAAAACAAAAAAACCCAACTTATCTCTGTCCAGGGTCCCTATCTGGATATACACCCACAGAGGACAAAGGCAGACCTTTTCAGCCTTTTACAGGAGACCAACTTGTCCAGACTTATTGGACAGATTTGGAATTTTAGTTCTACCCTGCTTAGAGAGAGCCTGGCCTAGAACTTGGCTTCCAGTGACTGCCTTGATTATTCACAGAAGGGCCTGGAATCTTATGGACCTGAGCTCTGCCCTTATGAATATCTGGTCCAATCAGGAGGGAACTGGGGCATTTCCATTACCCATCTCTAATTTTTAGGTGACCTCAACTTGGGACAGTCCAAATATAGACTTTTTCTTTTCCTCCTCCTCCTCCTCCTCCTCTCCTCCTCCTCCTCCTCCTCCTCCTCCTCCTCCTCCTCCTCCTCCTCCTCCTCCTCTTCTCCTCCTCCTCTTCTCTTCCTCATCCTCCTCTTCCTCCTTCTTTTTGAAAAAGGGTCTTACTATGTAACTCTTGGCTGGCCTAGAACTCACTACATAGACCAGGCTGACTCCAAACTCACAGAGATCCACTTGCCTCTGCCTCCCAAGTACTGGAATCAGGGCATGTGCCACCACTTCCTGGCTTCCTAGACACTGTCAAGGATCACCTGCTGTTCCTGCCAATACTGTCTTCTTCCCACAATCCTGGCACCTCTGAGTATCAATCTCACGCTTGATCCAAGCCCAGGTGTGCCTGGCAAGCCATGCAGGGGTTAGGCCACAGGCTAAGGACTGAGGCATGGAGAGAGTCTATGAGGCTGGAAAAGGCCAGCGGCCTGGCCATGTTATGGTCTGAGGGTCACAGAGGAATATAAAGACTCTGACTGGGTTGTGCTTTGGCATACCATGAGTCAGATTTCCCAGTCCTGGAGGGGAGGGACAACTCCTTGCTGCTTCTTCCATAGTGGGTGGTCCTGAAGAAGGCTGGGCACTAACTCCTGTGGGCTAGAGCAAGGATGATAGGATTCTGACCCCCCATCACATGGTCCCTGCTGCTTTGAGCCCACTCTAGGGGCTGCCTGGTCTCCCAGGAGAAGTCAGAAGCCAGATGGCCACTGACTGCTGTTTTCATATCTAAGAGGAATCATGGTATATCTCAGTCTTCGCTCCCCCCGGGTCTCACATGGTTTGAGGGTAGAACAGGGCCTAGGGATCAAGAGGAAGGATATCTGGATGCTAATTGCCCTTGGCTCTTCACTCTCTAGGCCCCTCTACATCTGCAGACCTGATTGGTGGTGCTGAGGCCATGGAAGGAACATTGCACATGCTACTCTGTCCTGGGGCTACAGAGCAGGTCTGGAGGGCAGGGAACACACAGGTGCCTGAGTGACAACGGTGCTGGCCTCTGTTACTTCTCTGTCATCCACAAAGCCACTACCTGAGGTCATCATCTTGTAAAAAAAAACAAAAAACAAAAAAAACTCTCTGGGACTCCCTTGCTGGCTTGCTGCTTCTTACAGTCACAGAGTCCCACCTAAGTTAGACTCCCCAAACTCCAGTATCAGGAGAATCTACTTTAGGAGGGTACATTTTGGAGACAGAGGCCAGCAAGCCTCCACATAAAAATCCTGCCTCTCTCCTCACTGTATGTGGCTGTAAGAAAGGCACTGCCCCTCTGTGGTTCTCAGTTTTTATTCAGTTTTATTTTATTTATTTTAACAGTTGTACAGAGGACAACTGTTAGTGAGCGTGGGCTCTTATTAACTATGTTAACTACTTCTTTGTGCCCTGGGGCCCTGGGCAATGCCATCAGGATCAAGGGGGGTCAGCTCAGGGCCTTATGAGGGGCCAATACCACTTGAGTAGAAGACCCAAAGGGCAAGGGTAACCCAAGGCCCAAGAGCCAGGGCTGGTAGGAAGGGAGGCTTGTGAGCTCCAGCAGGGAGAAGGGAGAGGAGATTGGTGTTATTGCCAAGAAGCAGGACTACTGTCCCCGCAGAGCCTCTTTTTGTCCTTGAAATGGTTTTAGGGACTAGATAAGTTGGGCCAGGAACACCTGTAGAGGTGGTAAGTAGCAGGTGAAAATCCCAAGGTGGGTGGGTGGGGGCTACAGTCAGATTAGGGAAGGAGCTTGGACCACAGTGACCCCAAGGCCCCCAAGAAGGGCTGGGGCTCCCACAGAATAATCATTCTCCACTTAGAGCCATTCAGAGCATCATCCCATGGATCTTCTGGGCTTCTGTAAGTTCCAGGTTATTTTCAGGTAGAAGATGCCCATGCTACTCATGCTAAAATTGTGACACTTCTAACAGCCCCAGTTCACTAATCTTTAAGTGGTGACTAGGTGTCTGGAATGTGTGCCCATGCCTAGGCCAGGGGACATTTGTTGAACTTTTGCTGGGTGCTAGCCAGCCATCTAGGCACTTTATGGTCAATCATCTTTCAGATGCTCATGGGACAATTGAGTGACAAAGACTACAAAGAACGTGCCTAAGTACTAAGTAAAGGACTTGTTTACCTGCATTGCAAAAACCTCCAACAAAACCCAAAACCAGCCGGGTAGTGGTGGTGAACTCCTTTAATTCCAGCACTCAGAAAGCAGAGTAGGTGGATCTCTTGATTTTGAGGCTAGCCTGGTCTACAGAGCAAGTTCCAGTACAGCCAGGGTCACACAGAGAAACCCTGTCTCAAACAAAACAAAACAAAACAAAACAAAAAACCCAAACTCAAACCCCAAACCAAACCAAACAAACCCCACCAACTCCCCCCACCCCAAACCAAAAAACAAAACCCAAAATAAGGTAAAATGAAACTTGCCCTAAGATACACATTCAGTAAACGGTAGACTCATACTGAACAGCCTATCAGTCAGTGCATGTATCTGAGCCTGAGAGTGGGTGGAACTAAACTTGGACTTGTCTAGCCCTTTGTCTAGTGAGGAGTGCTGTCCTGCAGTGCCTCCTGGTGTCCACATTAACACATAGCCCTTTCTGCCTCCTTTCCATTTCGAGGCTCCATAATCCAACAGTCTCCTCATCTGAAGCTGTGCCTTCTTCTATTGTAGCCTCAGTTTTACATGACTGCTGAGTCTCTGGAACAAGGACATCTGTTTGCTAGGACACCCCAGTGCGGGGCGTTTACCCACCAACCCCACAGTTCCCCAGAGTGTTCTTGACGGGGAGCAGCAGGAAATGTTAGATAGAAGGATTTAGACTGTGGAGATAAACAGACAGAAAATAAAGGATAGCCTTGAGAGGGCCTGGAACCTAGTCCAACGAGCCCTGACTGTCTCTGCCCCAGGGTATTTATAGAGACGACAAGGGGGTGGAGCAAAAGACCTCCTCCCCCAGCACAGCCAAGTGCAGACCATCTCAGACACCTGCACTCAGGCCTGTGGTCCTAGTCATCCTCTCTATGAGGACCTGCTGGGTAAAGCCACAAGGAACCTGAAAATGGGCTCCCACACCCTGGCCAGCAAGGGAGGGATCCTCAGTGAATCTCAGGGGTAGTGGCCCAGGAAAAGAAAATGGAAAGACAAGAGGCTTAGAATCTCAGGGAACCTTCCAGCATTATTATTCCTCCCTGAGTGGAGAGAAGCTGTCACCAGGCAGGGACTGTGGCCTTACCAGCTGCCTCATTCACTCTCCAGGAACCTCTGGAGATGGCAGCACCAAAGTGGGTGTGGTATACCCTCAGGCCAGGGGGAAGAAGCCATCACACATCAGACCCTCTGCTCCTCGAGCTCCTTTGCGAAACTGCTCCCAGAGAGTCTTTCTTCCCCTTACCTCTGCATCCCATTAGTCACCATGTCTGATGACTGTCAGTCAAGAGCCCACCAGAAAGTTGGTGTGGTGGTGCACACCTGTAATCCCTGCTCCTGAAAAGCTGAGACAGGAGGTTTGCTGTGAGTTTGGGGCCTGCTTGGGCTACACAGTGAGTTTCAGGCCAACCTGGGCTACAAAGTAAGGTCTTATCTCAACAAAACAAAGGAGCCTACCAGCGGTTTCCACCTTGGAAAATGCACTGGCTCCTCCTTGCTTTCTCTTCTCAACCCTACTGTCCCATCCTCTCTTCTGCAGAGCACATCTGTTCATGTCACTCCTGGTTAGAATCTTTCCGGGGTCATCTTGCTCTTAAGTCCAAGATATGATCACAGTGAAGGCCCCCTGATAATCTAATGTCTGTCTGTCCATAGAGAGCAGTATTTCCTCAGCTGTGTCTTCTTCTTGGCCAGTGGTTCTCAACCTGTGAGTTATGACCCTTTTGGGAGTTGAACAACCCTTTCACAGGGGTCGGATGTCAGATATCCTGCATAGCAGATATTTACATTACGATTCATAACAGTAGCAAAATTACAGTTATGAAGTAGCAACAAAAATAATATTATGGTTGGGGGTCACCACAACATGAGGAACTGTATTAAATTATATTAAAGTGTATTAAAGGATTAGGAAGGTCGAGAACCACTGCTCTTGGCCCTTGCTCCTACTGTACCTTCTGTCAAGGGTCCCCCTTGCCCCTTGATCCTCATGTCTCCTGTTCATACTTTGGCCTGCCCATTTGAGTAACCTCTGCTTATCTTTCAGGTCTTGGCTTAGATGGCCCTCCTTCCCTGTCCCCAAGTCAGGCATGCCTATTTCTCACAGCTCTTGTGTCATCAGAAACACGCACTGGGTCCCTCTTCATAGCTGTCAGGCTCTCTGTCAGCTTATGGGGACAAACTTCTTTGGTGGGAGGAGTTGAGAACAGCAAAACTTTAATGCCATGGGAAGACCTCGAACCCACCTTAAGAAGAACAGAAAGTCATGGGGAGCTTTTGAATAGGGCGGGGGGTGAAAGGGCTCAGAGCCCATCCGCTTTGTATCTCTCCTTGCTCAAAGGGACTTCCCAGAGCATAACTGCCCCAGTTACAAATGCTTTCCATGGAACCATTAGCAGCCATGATACAGTCTGACAGAGAAGCTCTTTGTGGTACCGGGGCTCATAGAATGAAATAGTGGGGACAAGGCAAGACACTGGGAAGTGGATCAAAATCTAGATTTGTTTTGAGTGTGTGCTGGGCATTGAATAGTTCCTCTTGCACACTTAGCAGATGCTCTATCATTGGGTACCCCCTCCCCAGCCTCAAAATCCAGATGTTTTAAGGGAACGATACACTGATTCTGAAAAAGAGCATGAATATCCTACTCTAAAAACCTGTGGCCTGAGCGGGCACTCTAGGGTTGTGCTGACCGCTGTACTGGTTCAGACCCTTTGTCTTGACCTTCACTGCTGTGTCCTGGTGGGTCCCATGAGGTGCAGGCAGATTGTTGTGATTGTCCTCTGCTGCTGGGAGGCAAGGGAAGAGCTCCTGCCCTTTGTCTATAAGCTTGGAGACTAGGTCCTGAAGCTAAAGACTGTATCTGGTGAGGGTGATCTTGCTGGGTTCTGTTCTGCCTTGTGCAGAAGCAAAGGGCAGTGAGTAGAGAGAAGGAGATTAGGTCCTGGTTGGAGACCTCTAGGTGCTAGGTTTGTTCAAAGCTAGGGCCCCCTGTGCCCCAAGACTTGCACTTCAACAGAGCTCTGCCTTCCTGGTCAAGGTGGACATCTGTGGGGGATGGAACATGATTTTGGTGCCTGAAGGGTCTGGGTTCAAGTCTAGAATCCATGATAATAGATTCTGTCTGTCATTCATTTATGAAACACTCCCTGCCTCCAGGTCCTGCCTAATCTTGCCGTGGGTGACAGAGTGAGGTGATCTACTTCTATTTTCAGAGACTTTCTGTGGGAGGGACAATGACACAGACATGGACGATGTGACCTCATGGTAGACTGGGTTCTAATGGGCACACATGGCCTAGAGAAGGCAGAGGAGGTTTCCCAGGAGAACAGATCCTCTAAAGAGCTTGAGTAATGTGCTGGATCTTGCCATAGAGTAAGGATTCAAGACACCCCAGGAGGAAGCAGGAGCTTGTGCAAGGGTCCAGAGGCAGAAACCAGTGTGGTGACATTTCGCTAGTGCACGCACCTGTCTTGCAGTGGCTGATGCTTTAAGGAACATGTGCTCACATCAGCCTGGTCCAGGTTAAAGTTTCTAGAAACAGAAAGAGGCTACCCTGCTGGGACTCCACTACTCTTTGGGTTGGCCCCAGTCAGGAAGGTCCAGGTAGGTTCTGCCTCAGAGTTCCTCCAGAGATTTCCTGATCTTCTGCTGTTGGTGCCACTCTTGGATTTTTCTGGGCAGTGTCTCGGACCAGAACTGTAGCCGGTTCTTCTTTAGGTTCACCCCAGTCCGTGGTTTTAGGCCAATCTCCAAGTATTGTTCTGACTGGTTTAACTGGGGCCAAGAAGGCAACCCCTTGCCGTTGGGGTTCCTGGGTGAGAGGAACGAGTGAGAACCAAGGGTTGATCCTATGCCCTGGGTAGGGGCAGATATGAGGCCCCAAGTCTGGCATGTGCTACCTCCTACTCACCCTGTGTATGCAAACTGGGTCCATTGGGCCATCATGGTCAGGCTTAGCTGCTTCTCTTCCTCTGTGGCCTCTGGGAAGGCTGGTAGGAGGGACAGATCTGGATCAGGGTCAGGTGAGGCTTGGATTATGTCCAAAGGTCCCTGGTACAAACTGAAACCTCTGTTCCCAAAAGACCACCTTGGGGCATTGTAGTCTAGGGATTGAATGTTTGTCTGTCCTTACCCAGGAGGTTGCTCTCATCTGTGAGGAAAGGACCTCCAAAAACGAAGGGACTCTCGGACCCATGGTCAGCTTTCACCCAGGCTGGCTTGAACTTTGCAAAAGAACTGGGTGTATGCTGGAACTCGTACAAGAAGACAGGGCACCCGGCATCTACAGAGATGGCAGGATTCTTGTTAGGAGCCCACAGTTAAATCAGGGCATCTGGCAGCACAAGCTTGCAATGACATCAGTCATCATCATCATCATCATCATCATCATCATCATCATCATCATAATGGTGCAGACCAGAGGTAGACAGCAAGCATTCCTCAGCTCTCCTCTGACTTACTTTGTAGCCAAAGATGACCTTGAACCCCTGATCCTACTGTCTCCACTTCCTAAGTGCTGAGATGGAAGTCAGCACATCCTGCCTGCCTGATACCTCTGTGAGCTGTATCATTTGTTCCACACTCAGGATGACCTTTAGATCAGCGGTTCTTAACCTGTGGTTTGAAACCCTTTGGGGGTCACATATCAGATATCCTGCATACTGGATATTTGCGTTACAATTCCTAACAGTAACAAAATTACAGTTAAGAAGTAGCAACGAAATAATTTTGTGGTTGGGGTCATCATAACACGAGGAACTGTGTTAAAGGGGCAAAACTTTAGGAAAGCTGAGAACCACTGCTTTAGGTTAACCTCCACTATATTCTCCCTTTACATGTGGTGAAAGTGAAGTCCAGAGAAAACCTCTAAATCTTGCCTGAAGTCACAAGGTTAAGAATCGGGGCTGTTAGCCGGGCGGTGGTGGTGCACGCCTTTAATCCCAGCACTCGGGAGGCAGAGCCAGGCGGATCTCTGTGAGTTCGAGGCCAGCCTGGGCTACCAACTGAGTTCCAGGAAAAGGTGCAAAGCTACACAGAGAAACCCTGTCTCAAAAAACCAAAAAAAAAAAAAAAAAAAAAAAAGAATCGAGGCTGTTATAGGACTGTGCCAGGTTCGGGGGAAGCAAGACTTCTCCCAGGAGAAGCACCTAAAGAGAACCAAGTTTCTCACCAAGTGAATGATTCCCCAAGAAAGACTTAGTGATGAGCCCTGCTGGGTGACCTTTGGTAAGTCGCTTTAGCTCTCTGAACCTCTGTTTTATCTGCAAAGTACTCTGCCAGAGGTACCACCCACTTCTGTGATGCTGCATCTCAAAGAAAAAGGGCTTAGAGGTGGCAGCAGGTGTGAGATGCAGGGCATGAGGGGACTCTGTACCTATCAGCAGCTACATCATCACCTGTGATGGTACAGGGAAGTCAGGGCAGGTGGCAAGGGCTGGCTTACCTTGGAGGTGTCTTGAGAAGTTCAAGGTAGGAATGACGAACACGATATCACCTAGCAGTTCCTGGAAGGCATACCTTGTAGCTGGTCCGTCTGAGCCATTGTCTAGGTATTCATCTATGACGGTGGACACAATCTCAGGGGGCATATCCTGGAGTGAGAGGTCAGGCTTAGGCCTGTTCAGGTCCCACAGCTTTGGCAGACTTCCTACAGATGGTCACATCCTCTACCGTAGGTCCTTTCACATCCTGGGGCTCATGCTCCAGGGGACAGCTATCCACCCCCTGCCTCCCTGGGTGTTTTATTAATAGATTGTGTCTGGGTAGGATAAGCTCAAGTGTAGAGTTAAGTGTTAGTCCTGTGACCACTGTCAGCCCGACATCAGGAGTCTGGACTACTCTGAAAGTCAGCGTCTGGTAAGTTGTTTGGAAGCCTATGTGAGGTCTGCACCACTGAGTGTGGTCTGGGAGCAGATGCTAGGTAGAAGTTAACCGGGAATAAGCAGTAAATGGGGGTGCCTCATAATTCCAGAAGGCAGCAATGAGGCCGTATGAAGGAGAGGGCTCTGGGGTTTCCAAAGAAGAGAGCACACATAAATGCTGCCTGGGTATCTAGTCAGCTCTTCACGTGCAGTGCCCACTCTCCCTAGGAGAGCTCAGGTGAGCAGGAAGCATCCTCTCCATTAGAGGTGGAGCTATGGGCTCAGAGGCACTGGGAGAACTGGACAAGTGACCAGGGCTAGGATCTGTCTGATCCTAGGTCCCTCTAGCTCCATACCTGACAATGAGATCTTAACATTTGTGCTCTGGGGTCACTTTTCTTTTTTTTTTTTTTTTTTTAATTTTTATTTTGCAATACAATTCAGTTCTACATATCAGCCACAGATTCCCTTGTTCTCTCCCCTCCCGCCCCCCTCACCTTCCCCCCAGCCCGCCCCCCATTCCAATCTCCTCCAGGGCAAAGCCTTCCCCACAGACTGAGATCAACCTGGTGGACTCAGTCCAGGTAGGTCCAGTCCCCTCCTCCCAGGCTGAGCCAAGGGACCCTGCATAGGCCCCAGGTTTCAAACAGCCGACTCATGCAATGAGCACAGGACCCGGTGCCACTGCCTGGATGCCTCCCAAACAGATCAGGCCAATCAACTGTCTCACCCACTCAGAGGGCCTGATCCAGTTGGTGGGGTCACTTTTCTTAACCATGTAACAGGGGTACTGACAGTTTCTGCTTCACGGAGCTGCCATGGGAACCAAAGAAGATGGATGCCTAGCTGTATGCTGAGCATGGCACAGTCCTGGGTATGTAGGGTATGCTTCTGAAGGGGTGGTCTCCATGGGGACAACCTTCGAGAACCGTACTATCTCAAACTAATGTTTTTTTAGACAAAGTCTCACTCTGTAGTCCAGGCTAGCCTAGAACTCACTTTGCAACCCATAGGGTGGCCTTAAATTTTCTGTAATTTTTCTGCCTCAACTTCCTGAATGCTGGGATGATGGTCCAGTGTCACCACTACTGCCTGGTCTCTAATTTTAATGGAATTAAGACTCATCAACTGGGCTTTGGGAGTGGATCAGAGAGTGCTGCACGAGGTGCCCAGCAGCCCCTCCCTCCTTTTTACCTTACCATAAGGGCCAAGAAGGGCCTTGAAATCTCCAGCAGCTCCTCCTGGCTCAAATGTTCCAACTTATCCAAGATATCCCAGACCTGTGGGGACAGACATCAAGGTTCTCTCAGTATAGCTCAATAGCTGTCCTCCATCCTCAAGCCTGAGCAAGAGGGCATTCCCAGGCCAGCATTTATAAACTCATGATCGAGCCATGGGTAGTCAAAGCCAGAAGCACACAAACATAACTGAGAAAATTCTGATTGCTAAGAATGGAGGTGCCTAGGACAGTGGCATTGCATACGTCTGTCAGAGGCTCATGGCGGTATCATCAGGGAGGAGAATATTTATTTAATATTTTTCTTCTTTTGTTCTCTGTGTACATGTATTTGTGTGCACATATGTGTGTTTGTGTGCACATGTATGTATTTGTGTATACATGTATGTGTGCATGAACATGTGTGTGTGCATGTGTGTGTGAACATGTGTGTCTGTGTGCACACGTAGCGTGTTTGTGTACGTGTGTGCAGGTCATAAGTTGATGCTGGTTGTCTTTCTCAATCTCTTTCCACCTTATTTTGTGAGACAGAGTCTCTTACAGAACCTGGAGTTGGTCAGGTTGGCTAGACTGGCTGAGCAGTGAGCTGCAGGATCCCTCTGCCTCCACCTTCCCAGCACTGGGATTATGGGCATCCAGTGCCATGTCTGGCTTTTCTATGGGTGTGCTGGGGATGGAGCTAGGGTCCCCCATGGTTCACCTCAGAATCTCATGGGCACTAGTTAAAAACATCACATTACCTGGTATGTTGGCTCATGTCTAATCCTAGCACTTGAGAGGCTGAGGCAGGTGGTTACATAGTGAGTTTAGGACAGCTGAACTACATGATGAGACCCTGCCTCAAAACAAGAAACAAACAAACAAAGACCCCAGGCAATAAAATCAAATGTTGGCTTTATATCTTACAGGTGATTTTGTTTTTGAGATAAGAGCTCATGATGTAGCCCAGGTTGTTCTCAGACTTGAGACACTCCTACCTCTGCCACTTGTGTGGATTACAGGAGCATCCTTGGTTCCTGGCTTAGATGATCTAGTTTTAATAGCACCTGACATCTGACTTTTTGAGTTCAAATACCAGGTCTACCACTTACTAGGTTCATGAAGTTACTTGAACTTCTTGTGCCTCAGTTTTCTCATCTGTGAACAGAATGTCAATGATCTGCCTCCTAGGATCCTTGTGGGACTGAGTTCATGTGTGTCCAGGCCCTGGCACAGAGAAGCCAATTTTTGTGGTGGATTGATTTTCAGTGGAGGATGTCAAGACAAGAAGCCTTTTGTTTCTTTTTTGACAGCATGGCGTCAGTTGAACAGAGCACTACACTGTGAGCTGGTGTGGCCCATACTAGCAGCTGCTCAACCCACAAAGTGAAGAGACACGATGGACTCTTCTGTTGTGAGAGGTTTCGTCCACCGAAAACAATTGATGGCTTAAGGGGTAGGTTCAGGGGCAGAGTACTTGGCTAGCATGTGGGAAACCTGTGTTTGGTCTTCAGCATCATTGGAGAGAGAGAAAAGTTTCTGTGAAGATGAGTAGACAAGTGAAAATGGCAGAATGAACCAGGTGCCCAGGAGTACAGCATGGTGGAGCCGTCTTATGGGCACGGTGTACACAGACTGGATTAGAAGGCACCTGACCCATCACGTCCCCAGCGGCTGAGTGCTGTTGGAAACCTGGGGGGTCTTCGTCAGTCAGTCTCTCAGGCAGAGTCACACTCCCCCATTGCTCAGAACAGCATATATCAGCCAGCCACCATCAAGAATGCGCTGTAGGTTAGCACTTCCCAGAAGACCACTTTGCAAAAGCTGGGTCTTCAACACAGGGAGCATTTGCTTGGTGAAATGAAGCTGAGTGGCCTTCACCCACAGCTTTCTCACTTACCAAATGAGAGTGCCTGGCTGCTTGGAGCATGGCTGCTGTGGTGACGATGTGGAGAAGACTGTCCGGGCAGGGCCTTGAAGAGCACAGGTGCCAGAGGACACTCACCTTGAGCATGAGCCAGCCAAACTCATGGTTGTTGAATCCCAGGAGGTAGGGCACAGTGGGGAATTGCTTCTCTGTTAGGAGCTTCTCCGGACTTCTTGGGAAGAAGGAGTCGTTGATTATGTAGGAAATGTTCACATTTTTCTGCAAGAAAAGCAAGTCAGGAGGCCGACTGTCAGGACCCAGCCTACTGATTCGGCAGGAACTGGACAGGACCCCTCTGGCCATTGTCTGTCATCATCCCCCAAGATGTGACATACCTGCTTGTTAAGGTCCCTTCCCTCCTTCTGCAGCAGACACTGCACCAGCTCAGCCGAGGATACGGAGCTGCAGGCCAAGGAGCTGGCAAAGGTCTGAGGACAGACAGAAGAATGTTGCCTCTCAGACACACACCCTTCACCTCTCGAGCATTGCTCTCTGTACTGAGCTGTGATGTCACTGTCTGGATCCAAGGCTAGCCCGAGAGACCTGCTACCAGCTTATGGGGGCTGATCCCTGTTCCTGTGTACCCTTCATCTGTCTGAGACTGTGTCCTTTTCTAGTTCAGTAATAGTTTGTGGTACCAATAAGGACACGCATGGACATGTCTGGCAGGGAATGGAAGGGGTGCTGAGTTTGGAGCAGGGCTGGGAGGTTGGAGGGATGGCATCCAGAGAGACAGAGGAGGTCTGAAATTTGTGGTAAGAAAATCTCTCCCCTCTATAGTGAGGTTAGGGGTATGCTGCTGCTCTTGGGCAGACAAGGAGCAATGTGTCCTGCTGAGGTTCCTGAATAATCCCTCAAACCCAGTGTTATTGCTTACTCTATCATCACAGCCAGGGCCTAGGACCAGCTGAACTAACGATAGGTCCAGCCTCTCGTTACTCACCCTATCAGTGTCTCCAGAGCTTGCCTAGACTCTGCCTTCACTGTCTCCCTGACCTGGACCTCCAGATTGCTCTCTCCATTCCACCTTCCACTCCATGTGGCTTAGATTTGTTTCCCTGCCTCTTCTAGCCCTTTGCATCCTGCCCAAACTCTCAGGCATGGTCTTTCAGGTCTCTGTACTACCCTCCACTTCTTTAGAACATTCTACTTGCCCTGGCCCCTACCTGATGGCTTCCTGCTTCTATGACCCATCACGTTGTCTTATGCCTGAAGTTTTTACATGCACAGTTCCTATTAGGGAAGTTCTTGGTGGCTTCTTCTGGTTACTCCTTACAAGGGGACAAATCTTGTAGACAACAGTGTGGCTAGGAATGGAAGGCTCCCAAAGGATCCTTGGGGAAAGGGGAGATACTTAAAAATGCCCCCAGGGAAAGACCAGAGATAACCTGCTCGGGGTGGCCTTCTCCAGAAAGCTGTGTCTGACTGTCTACCTCCTGGACTGCATTAGTCATTGCCTCCAAGCCTATTGATGACTCCTTAGTGGTTACTCCTTCCTCTCCAAACCTGACCTACAGGTTAGCACAGAGTAGGTTTTGAGGCACAACATGTAGTATAAGAGAGTGAAGGAAAGGCAGACCTGAGCTTCAGGCCATGGGTTCATCTCCTTCAGTATCTTGCTGTTGATAACCCCACTCTGGGATATGGCTCTGTGGAAGAGCCCCGCAGACATTGGAGACAGGACCTGGGAACAGCAGAGAGAACAGATGATGTCAGCAGGCAGAAGAGCTAGGAGGTCTGGGGCCACAGAAGCCCTCTCAGACCTGGCCACAGTTGCTACTTCTCTGTGATAACTCACCAGGGACGAGACGATCATGCCACCAGCAGAGTTACCGAAGATAGTGACACAGTTGGGATCACCCCCAAAGGGGGCTATGTTTCCCTGCACCCAGCGTAGAGCAGCGACCACATCTAGGAGGCCTCGGTTGCCCGGCATGTGCTTGTCCCCGGTGCTAGGGGAAGAGCAAGGCAGTGATTAGCACAACATAGTTCGCAAGATGTAATTATTTTTTCTCGCACTCTGCAAATTTGCTTTGAAATCGTTCACCAGGGCACTGGGCACTCCTCTGCTCCCTGATCTTGCCTTGGCTATGAGTCACCACCGGCACCTGTTTTTCCCAGTATGGCGTGGGCAGATGTAGCAATGCAGTCAGTCAGAGCTGGCTCTCAGATGGAAAATAGAGTTTGTTGCTCTTTGTCCCCATTCCCTGCTAAGGCTCTTAACTCCACCCTTTACCCAAGTTCAATGTTCAGATCTGGCTTTGATTGGGCCCCTTCCCATCGTGGAGCCCTGGGATATTCTCTCCCTCTCTCTCTCCCTCTCTGTCCCCTCCTCTCGTGTGTGTGTGTGTGTGTGTGTGTGTGTGTGTGTGTGTGTGTGTGTGTAGTGCATGCACATATGAATGAACTCCTGTCAAGTGTACACACATGGAGGCCAAACATCAACATTAGGCATCTTGCTTAACTGCTTTGCTTCTTAGTTTTTGAAAAAGGATCTCTATTTGAGTAGTTAGTGCTGAGATTACAGACATCTGCAGTCATACCTAGCTTTTATATGGATGTCGGGGACTCCAATTCATGTCTTTGTTTGTATGGCAAGCAAACTTTACTGGCTGAACACCTTCCCCCACCCCTCTACCCTTAGATTCTTATGAGAAGGCCTTCCTCAGGGCTACATCGTCCTCTTCCAGGCTGGCTATCTTACCTGAGGAAGCCAAAGATCCCAAGGCGGTACTGGACAGTGACTACTACAACATTCCCATAGGCAGCCAGGGCTGATCCATCATGGGAGGTGGCAGAACCAACTACCAGAGAGCCCCCATGGATCCACACCATGACCTGTAGAAATGGCTACGAATCAGTGACTCCAGCTTCTGGGACTCCAGTCACCCACCTAGCTGCCTAGGGTATTCTAAGGACTTTTGGGGTGTTTAGGAAAAGGGGGTATAGAGGGGCAGATGGCATGGCAGAGCTGGATGGGGGGGGGTCCTCTGGACTGGATACCGGCAGTCTGGCCCCTGCAGTGGCTTCAGTGGGGCTGTAGATGTTGAGGATCAGGCAGTCCTCAGAAATAGAGTAGATCTGAAGCTTTTCGTTGAGGGTGAATCTGCCGTTGCTCATTCTCTCTACATCCTGCAGGCACCTGCAGCCAAAGGGGATCCCAGGGCCAGCTGTCAGCTCCACACACCCTGGTGTCCAGCTGTTGCCGCCACCCTGCCCTCTTGCCCACCTCCTGCAGGGGTACTCACATTGGGGGATTGGTGCTGGCATCCCTCACACCTTCCCAGGGCTGTGGTGGGAGTGGGGCTGAGAACCGCAGAGGCCCTAGTGGTGCCTGAGCAAACGGAATGCCCAGGAAGACATTCACCAGGTGGTCTGTACCCTTCACACCCACCTGCCGGCCTCTCACACGACCCAGGCGGGTATCCACTTCAGGCAGAGGGACTTTGGGTCCTGAGATCGGGAGAGAGGGGTCACTGAGTGAATCTACAGCCTCCAAGAGGGGATGGATGAAGGCTGGACCTTTAGAATGAGGGGACATTTGTTTCTCCAGTGTCTATGTTGTGGAGTTCTATTCTGAGTACTCTCCCCGCAGAATCATGGTTGAGCTCTCCCGCAAGTGGTTGTCTTCATGGTTACTGTTTGTTTATTTTTGAGAAAGTTCATGCTGGCCTTGAATTTGCTACATAGTGGCTAACTTTTAGCTCCTGATCCTCCTGCCTCTACCCCTCCGTGCTAGGATTACAAGTGTGTGTTAGCACACATGACTCCCGTCTCTGCCGTTGTCCCTGACTTCCTCTTTTTCACCTTGTGTCACAACCTCTAGGCTTAATCAGACCTGCTGCCCACTGAAACCTCAGGTTACTCACATGCTAACCGCGGTATGATAGTCAGCCTTGTTACTTTCTGTGTCCAGATGCCTTGACATCTGGAGCCTGGTTTCTTTAAGTCCGCTTAGCCTGTGTTGCTTATTCTTGCCCACTTGTGAAAACAAGAAGGAAGTCTCCCCCAGTTTCCCCTTACTTGTTCTGTCTTCTGGTGGCTTCCCTGTATGGCCTCATGGGGTGACTCGTACCTCCATTTTTCAGGGAACTGTGAGTAAGCTTCCTATATGACACTCTTGGTTGTCTTACCAGGACTGATTAAAATAAGTCTCGTGTCTCTTTAAAACATAAAGATAAGACTGGGGCTATAGCTCAGTGGTAGAGCTTGCCTAGTATGTTAAGGCCTTGGGTTCAGTCCCTAGAAAATAAATAAATACTATCACCATCACAACCCCTCATCTCCTCATGGATCATACAGATACTAAGACCCCTGCTCAGAAGGATCCACAGCGCCTGCATTCTTCCCTACTGGACCCTTACTGGTCCCTGCCTCACTCTCATCCCCTCTTTCCTCAGGTTTCCTACCGAGCCAGAAGCCCCACTTCACAGGTTCAGGGAGTGTGTCTTACCAGTGCTGGTGGCAGGAAATGCCAGGAGTAGACAGGCCACCCAGACTAGGATACTGGACCCAGCTTGTGCCATTGTCCCCATATTTCTCATAACTGACAGTGGAAGAAGCTGTGGAAAGCAAGAGAGGATTTACCTTTTATAGCACCTTTGATCTTGTAAAAATTAACTTGGCCCGCCCTAATTGGTTGGCGGCCAGCTCTGGAGTCAGGTGTGCTCTGGCTGTTCCCAGAGCAGAATAAGGAGTGTCTTCCGAGAGGCCTGATGATAGGGCGTCCTCTGGTGTTCAAACACCAGCTCCAGCCTGGCATGATGCTGCACTCTTAGAATTGCAGTAGCTGAATTCCAGGTCAGCTAGACTCTGAGCTTCCTGTATTAAGGCTCAAGGGGAATTCCTATTCCCTGAAGGAGGACAGGGCAAGTGGAAAAGAGGAATCATTCCAAGCAAGACTGAAACCCAGAAGCACCAAGACTTCTCTAAGTTTCCCAGCCCAGCCCCTGTACACTGTGATGAGGGACAGCTCCAAGGCCCACTGCTTTCCTGGTATATGTTGGTACTTTTGATAGGCTTATGTGTTGGGGTTTACAACTTTCAAGCTTAGGTGGCATTTTGCTCATTTCTCTACCTTTATAGGGTCCCCAGGTAGCCATTTTGGCTCCATTTAGGCATTACTCTATTGAGAGAACCCCAAAGGAACTCTGAGTCTGCAGCAAAATTCTGCCTGGCTTCACTCCTTGAAAATCTACCAAGCTATCAAGACCTGGCATCCTGAATATGCATAGTCCCAGTGCCATATGTCCACCATGAAGGTCTGCTGAGGGTGTAAGTGTGGCCTGAGCCTGCTTGGACCATGACTATAGCTGCTGAGTGTGTCCCCAGGATTTTGGAATCCTGAGGTGATCATGTTCAATGAGTTTGTAGAAGGAATCCCAGCCCAGCCTTTAACAAAGAACTAATAGTCTCCTGACTATTATTATAGGAGGGGTGTCATTCATGATTTCTGAGATGTCCACAAGGCATCTTTTCTATTATTCTAAAGAGAATATATAGGTATGTATGTGTATATGTTTTTTTTTTAATATTTATTTTATGTGTATGGATGTTTTCCTGCATGCATATCTGTGCACCAGGTGTGTACAGTGTCCTCAGAGGCCAGAAAAAGGCGTTAGATCCCCTGGAACTGGAGTAAAAGAGGGTTGTACGTTACCATATGGGTGCTGGCAATCAAATCCAGGTCATTCGGAAGAGCAGCCAGTGCTCTTAACCACTATGCTTTCTCTTTAGTTCCCTATATGGATTTTTTAATACAAGGTCTCACAATTAGCCCAGGCTGGCCTCAGACCCGTCCTCTTCTTCCTTTCACATCCTGAGTGCTGTACAGGTATGCTCCTCCATGTTTTGTTTGAGCAGGAAATTTAGAGGCACGTTTGCTCAAGGTCAAATAAGCAGCGGCACTGCCAGTAAACTACAGAATTTCTTACACTGTACGCCATCTTGTTTGCCTCATTGTAGTGGGTAGCCATTCCAGCTTTGATCTGGAAGTTCCAACCCCCATTGAGACTTCGGCAACTGTCACGCCTACAAGGCGGGGCGAAGGGAGGCGCCTGGGGACCCGAGATTTGGACCGGCGCTCTCGCCGTTCCGGGACCCTGGATGGTGAAGGTGGATCAAGCAGAGCTCCAGAGAACACCGCTGGACTGTGATACACCTTCCCCAGACCCCGCGACCTACCTATCCCTTAATTTGTAAGTTACGCCATTAAATAAATCTCCTTTTAACTACGTGGAGTGGCCTTAATATTTACACCAATACCTCATCCTTGCTACATCTGAAATTCATGCATAGACACCAGCCCCAAGTCTCCTCCCCACCTTCCTTAGGCTAGCTCTTCTGCACCTCCGGCTTCTACTTTATTTTTCCCAACAGCTGCAAACTCACCCTCATCTAAGAAGTATCCTGTTCAGATTTAGGGATGTAGCTCCGTGGTAGAATGCCTGCCTCGCACATGTGAGGCCTCAGTCAATCCCTAGCACCACAAATGAACAAAATGATATTACACTACCCAAGCTGCTCTTTGTCCCGTTTTCTCTCTTCTTTCCAGCAAAGCGAAGATCATCTTCTGTTGTGTCTCTCCTTTCTCTCCTTCTAGTCTCTCCTAGAAGTTTCCTTTCACCTAATCAGCAAGATCAGATGAGGCTGGGAAAGGAGGATCCTGCAGGAGTGTGGAGCAGAGAAACCCTGCCTCTGAAACTTCTCCAAGATGCCAGGAACACTTCACACTCCTGCAGGAGTCACTATAATCACTGTGCTAGCAGGCACAAGTCCAGTAGAGGTGTTGGGGGTGAAGATGAGGGAGCAGAAAACTGTGACTGGAGCAGCCGACAGGAAGGTGGAAGCAGAAGCTGAAAGTCTAGGGGGGTGAACAGTTAGGATGTCCACAGGTGGAGAAACAGAAGTGACCTTTGGTCGGTAAAGGGAATTGTTTGAACAAAGGCATGTACGTATGTTTATGCTGAGTGAGCCTTTCATCTTATTAAGGAAAATACCACCTTGTTTTCAGGACTCATAGCTGCTGCCTAGGACCTCACTAATGGTTCCCCACTCTTTACAGTTCATGGTCTGAGATTCAGCACAGCACATTCCTACTTAGTCATGGCTCTTTTTCATTTGAAATGCATTGGAAACTAGCACTTTCCAAGGTCCCTCACCCCATAGTTGAAATCCAGTTCAAGGCCACTTACCTTACTTGGCAAATCTTTAAAATTTCACTTCCTACTTTCAGAAGGCTGTGAGGATTATAAGTAACCCAGGCTGTGCCCAGGAGCCTGAGTTCCTTGAGGAAGTGATGTGGGGCTCAATCCTAAATAGCCTGTAATGCCCCCTGAGAACTGGCCATGGCCTCTGCATCCGAGCTTTGCAGGTGTTGAGTCCAGTGATGTCTGGGTCCCTTCTCATAACTTCATAGGCGTATTTAGCATTTACCCTGACCCGAGGAGTCAGCACACAGTGATCACTGCTTCTCCTTGACTCTACTGTTCGGTAGGGCTGTTGTCAAGTTACTATCTCTTCTTTAACATGCTCTGGTTCAAATCAAGGTTCCAGCCCTGCCTGACCAATTCACGCTCTGCTCTTAAGTCCCTGACCTAATAAACAATCGGGCTGTGGGGGCTGACAGGTCCCAGCCCTGCAAGCTCAGGGTCAGAGAACTAGTTTCTTTTTTCCTTCCTTCCTTCCTTCCTTCCTTCCTTCCTTCCTTCCTTCCTTCCTCCCTTCCTTCCTTCCTCCCTTCCTCCCTCCCTCTCTCTCTCCCTCTCTCTCTCTCACTCTCTTTCTCTTTCTCTCTCTCTTTCTTTCTTTCTTTCTCTCTCTCTTTTCCTTCCTGCCTACCTGCCTGCCCTTTTTTTTTTTTTTTTTTTTTTCAAGACAGATTTTCTCTGTGTATCCCTGGCTGTCCTGGATCTCGCTCTGTAGACCAGGCTGGCCTTGAACTCATAGAGATCTGCCTGCCTCTGCCTCTTGAGTGCTGGGATTAAAGGCATGCACCACCACTGTATAGCTAGTTTCTTTATGTTAACTGAACAGTCCAGTACTTCTTCTTAATCCTGAGCTACCACATGCCATAGCTCTGCCATATACTGCACCATCATTCAGAGACCCTGTATCACCAATATCCAAGACCAGAGTAAACAAGTGGAATAAAGAAAACTTTTGGGGCATTTCTGTGGTGTGTGCATGTGTGTGTGCAACTCTGTGTGTGTGAGTGTGTGTATGTGTGTACATCTACAGAAGTGGGGTATAGAGAAGAAGATTCAGGGAAACATCTGCAATGAGACACCACTGCATGCCCATCCATCATAATCAGATTTAAAACCATAAAACCATGAGACATGGTGTGGTACACACTTGCAGTCTTAACACTTGGTAGGCTGAGAGAAAACATGGAGCAGCCGGCAGGGGATTAAAAGAGTCTTGGAAGACAGTTGGGCAATTTTTTAAAAAGTCGAATGAACACATATTATATGGCTCAGCAGGTCCACTCAGTTTATCCCAAAGAGATGGAGTATTACATTTTGCCTACACAAAGTCATTAATAATCCCTGCCCCCGTCCACTCAGATGCATATCAGTTGGTGAGAGGGTAGAGTGTGGTGCAAACATACATGGAATCCACTCTGCAATAAAAGGAGTGAGCTACTCCTTAAATCTCAAAAGCATTAGAGGACAGAGCCCGTCACAAATGACTCTTTTTGTACTACGATAGACAAGGGAAACTTACAACAATGGAAAATGGTGAGGTGGTTGCCAGGGAGCAGAGTTCAGGGAAATGATTAACATAAAGGGGCGTGAGGGGACTTATTTATTTATTTATTTTTATTTTGCAATGCAATTAAGTTCTACATACAGGCACAGATTCCCTTGTTCTCCCCCCTCCCGCCCCCCTCACCTTCCCCCCAGCACGCCCCCCATTCCAATCTCCTCCAGGGCAAAGCCTTCCTCACAGGACTTTTTGACGAGAGAGAAACATGATACATAGGCGGGGGTAGGTACGCTCTTCAGTTATTCAAATTAAAACTTTAAAATGGTTGCATTCAAATGTGTGTAAACATTACACAACAAAACTCTTACAAAATAAGGCTCCCAGAAGTCTAAAAAGTGCCCTGTGCACCCCGCCTTTGGTGAAGTGCCCTGCGCATTAGTGGAAATGAAGTCCGCGCAGGTGCATCTGCAGCCAGCCCAGCGCTACAGCAGGCTGAGGGGAAGAGCGCTTAGTGCCCGAGCCCAGGCTGAATGCTGCCCTTGCCTGCCCCCTGGTGTTCAGGGTGGGCAATGCAGGCACTTCATTTTCTTTTTTTAAACGTTAATTAGTTCTACGTGGTTTTTTACATCATGTATCTGGATCCTACTCATTTCCTGTCCCTTTGCATCTGTCCTTTACCCCTGCACACTCCCCAAATAGAACAAAATTTAAGAGAAAAAGGAAAATAATAATAATAAAAAATAAAAAAAGAGAAAAACTTAAAAAAAAATCTCGTCATGACTGCTGACCTGAGCTAGTGGGAGCTCACAGACGCTGGACCAACAGCTAGGGAGCCTGCGTGGGACTGACCTAGGCCCTCCACATGTGGGTGAAAGTTGTGTAGCTTGATCTGTTTGTGGGGCCCCTAGAAGTGGGATCAGGACTTGTCCCTGGCACATGAGCTGGCTTTTTTTTTTTTTTTTTTTGGTTTTTCGAGACACGGTTTCTCTGTAGCTTTGGAGCCTGTCCTGAACTAGCTCTGTAGACCAGGCTGACCTCAAACTCACAGAGATCCACCTGTCTTTGCCTCCTGAGTGCTGCGATTACAGGCGTGCACCACCACCGCCTGGCTAAGCTGGCTTTTTAAGAACCTAGTCCCTATGCTGGGATGCCTCACTCAGCTGTGATGCAGGGGAAGGAGCTTGGTCCTGCTTCAACTTGATATACCATGCTTTGTTGACTCCCATGGGAGGCCTGCCCCTTTCTGAAGGGAGGGGAAGTAGATGGGGCAGGGGATAGAAGGGAGGTGGGGGAAGGGAACAGGAAGAGAGGAGGGAGGGGAGACTGTGGTTGGTATGTAAAATAAATGAAAAAATTTAATAAAAAATGAAAAAAAATCATCTAGTCATGGAAGCTGCAGTGTGACACAGTGAGTTATGCCATAAACCCCTTTATACATATATCTTTACTTGCAAATGTTCATTGCAAATAGTCGTTGGTCGGGTTTGAGGTCTCTGGTTTCTACTACACTGTTGATGCTGGGCCCTAGCTAGGACTCCTTCTGGATATCCTGTTGTTGCCCTGTGTTGTGGAGATCCTGAAGCTTTGGGTCTGCAGCTCAGGTCCCTTCATGTGCTCCAGCAGATCATAGACGGGGTGGATGATGAGGCCGGCCAAGTCATATCCTTGGGTCTGGGCCTGGGCAGCTGTAGGGCTGGTCCACCAGATGTGAAATGGGGACAGCTCTCCCATGCTCACAACTTCGGGGCTGGCTCACCCACACCTGCACTAACAGGGTTGGCTCTCCCACTCTTATGACCACCACAGGGCCTCCCACCCGCCTCAGGCATTGATGGGCAGGAGGGAGGGCATCATTTCCCCGCCCATGCCCATGCTGCCATAAGACAGATGAGAAATGGGGACAGCTCTCCCATTTAGGGGCTGGCTCACCCACAACTCCACTGACAGGATTGGCTCTGTCGTGCTGCTCTTGTGAAGTGCAGGGCTTGCTCTCCCAAGTGTTACAGCTTGTGGGGAGCAGGGCATCTCTCCCACTCTTGTTACCTCAGGGCCAACTCTCCCATCTGCCTTAGATATTGCTCAGCATCTCTCCCCAGCCCTTGCCTCCATGTGGGAGAAGAGGTGTGGGGCTAGGTCTCCCAAGTTCACGTTCTTAGGGCTGTCTCCCCTGTGTTCTCACCAACAGGGTCGTCTCTGCTGTGCTGCCCAGACAGAGCACAGGGCAAGCTTTGCCTTGTGCTGCCGCTGGTCAAGGGTCAGCTCCCTCACCATCCCAGTCTGCTCCCTTCCTCTCTTGTCTCTTCAGATATGACTCTGTCCACAGGACCTGAACCGTTCTGTCTCTCTCTCCCATAAACCACCATACTATACCTCTGCTCACACTAATAGTGTCCATCTGGCTGGTGCTGCAAGGTATCAGGTGGGCCTGTGTTTTCTTCTCGGAGCCTGGAGGGGATAGCCCCAGGCCTCCATGTGGGTCTCCTTGCAACTCAGGTCGCCCTGGGGCTGGGCTGAGCCATGCTTCCTTATCACAAAGAGATCATTATAGTGCCCAACCACCTGGTGGGTTCTGCCCACTCTGGCTGCATGGCAAGGGGTTGGGGGTTTCTCTGGAGTCTGGTGGCAGACTGGGGGTTAGAATCCCCCTGGCACATGGTTTGGAACTTCATTTTCAACCCAAAGGCCGTAGTGCTCAGGGCTCAGCTCCAGTGCAGTGTATGAAAGAAGGGGGATTTTGCCAATCTAAGAAAACTGATGCCCAAGAAGGCAAGTTAGTCAGAGGTAAGTGGATGGGAAAGTCTCAGAGTCTATATGATGAGGATTATAATCTCTAAAAGACAGAAAATGCTCTAGGGGACTGAAGAGGCAAAGTGAGCACAATTTGTTATTTTTATACAATGAGAAGAAATATAAGACAAAGCTAGTGAGTGATACTTGCCTCTTTCTAGGGTGCGGGCTGGGAGGAAAGAAATTTAAGGGCAAGGGAGAAGGAAATTACTCATGAGGATGCTGGTGGAGAGTGGGAGATGCTTAAGGTTTGGTGGTTGTAGGGACTGTGAAAGGCAGGAAGCTATCTTTCAGCACCCAGAGGCTTCAGGGAGCCAAAGCCACAAATCTGTTCCTGGATTCCAACCCTCCAATTCTGTATTTAAAAAGAATCTTATGGATAATTTCTTTGTCAATGTGCAGTGATCATGTGAGTGTGGCACTTACAGTATCTGCAGGACAGGGGGCATATGAGCAGTGTCAGAGCCTTTGGACGCTTTATACTGACCCCACTTGCATTTAGGTCTACACTTCTAACCAACACAGGCCACTATAACTACGTGTGGCAGCCTTCTGCTGCCATTAATTCCTGGATCTACTGGGGACAGGATCTTGGTCCAGAACTCAAACCTGAGGGCCATCAGGGCACGGCAGGCTGGATGTCTAGTTACTGCTCCTCTTGGCCAAGAACAAGCCAGAGAGGTAGGCCTTCAATATTGAGGTTCCTGCAGACATACTATTCCATCAGGGCAGGGACCTTGATATCCCTTGATTTGGGTCAGGACAGTGAATCAAGCAAACCAAGGGCATTGTGGGGACTTGCTGGCAAGTTTCCTGATTAGAGAAGAATTTAAGAACTACTCACAGAGAATGGATGGGGTGGGTAGGTGATGGTGGCACATGCCTTTAATTCCAGAACTCCAGGAGGCAGAGGAAGGAGGATCTCTGAGTTTGAAGCCAGCCTGGTCTACAGAGCAAATTCTGTTGTGCCCATGTCTCGAGACCCCCCAAGCAAGACCACCACAGAGTCGATATCCGATGCAAAACACACAGGGGTTTATTGATAACAAGTCCAACACTCCGATGCAGTGGGTGGAGGAGGATGGCCCTGAGCTCTCAGGATGAGGGGTTTTTAAAGGGAAAAACCGCAAGCAGGGTGGTACAAGCCTTTGCGTCATATGATTGGGTGAGGGTGTGTAACCTTTGAATTTACTGGTTGGGGGTTACAGTTATCATTTTTGGGCAGGCCTGGACAAGTCCCAGGCTTTGTCCTTGAGCTGCCATGGAGACTGGCTGGCCTCGCATGTACTGACTGTGGGGGCTGACTCAGTGGCCTAGGCTCTGTCCTTGAGCTGCTATGGAGACTGACTGGCCTAGTACGTTCACATTGACCCATGCATGTACCTCTAAGTTGGTGAGGGGTCCCAGACAATAAACAACTGACTGAACCTTGAGTGGTCAGAGTATGTGCAGAAAGGGAGCTACTGCAAGGACTATGCCATAGCCCTCCCAGAAACTGCTTGCTTAAGTCTCAGGAAACTGAAATTGAGGCCTGGTCTCTGAGAGAAGACTGAGCAGCCTGTTATGGCATCTGCTAGGTCCTTTCAGTTTTAGGACAGTCAGGGCTACACAGAGAAACCCTGTCTCTTAGGGAAAAAAAAAGAACTACTGAATAGTGTCTACCTCTGTGTGGGACAGGGCTACTTGGCCTGTTTTATCCCTCTCTCTCAGAAGTAAGCTATAAAGAATTGTACTACTACACTGCATCCCACAGTCCAGATCACTGGGGAGTAACCAATGACTAGTACTCACAAGAGATCTCAGTATGCATTCTGCCATTGGGGACGTGGCTATCATATGATGGAAGACTCATGCATGCTATGAGACCACCACCTTAGATGGGGATCTACCGCTGGGAGCTTGAGGGAGGAATGTCCTCTTACTAGGGAGCCTTCCTGCTTAGGCACTCAGAGGCTGCAAGCCTCTGCTGATTTGCAAAGCTGGTCCAGTATCTCATTCCCCTCCTGCTCAGTCCCTCCTCCTTCTCAGGGAGGTCAGCTACAGCAAGGGAAGGACAAGGGTCCACGTCCCAGTCACCCCAGACAGCTGTCCACTCATGCCCCACACTCAGCATCCTAGTTACATAGCCTGACTCTGGGCCCCAGGCCTAGTTCCCTTTCTATCACCAAGGATCCAGGCCTTGCTCTTGCCCATCCTGTCTAACACTTCCCAACCTCCAAGTGAATCTGCTGTTTGCCCAGTGGCCCCTCCTCTCTGACACTGGAGTGTTACTCAGGGAATGATCATGACTTTCGTGGCTGACATCATGGTTGGAGTGGGGATAGGTAGAAAGACAGGCTGGAGTGGTAAAAGACCTGGATTCTAACCAGTAGCTTTGAACTGCAGGATGGTACACATCTGATCTTGCCCTTTCTCTAAAGCTCTGTAGCCTAGTATGCACAATGAAGGTAATCATCCTACAGGGACCTAGCTCTTGGGCACAGAGGAAGACTCATCCTTGTTGTTCCAGAAGGATGATCCAAAGAGAAAGAGAAGCTCCTTGCTGTGGTCAAACTTTCCATGGGATAGCTTGTCATCCTTGAAGAAGTTGGGCCCATGCTGGAACTCACAGAACTAGACGGGGGTCACAGAAGTAGACGGGGGTCCGGGGACGGGGAGGCATGGAAACCTGGGGCTGAGACACACTGTGACATAATGACCCTTATCTGGAACTGTTCCACCTCAACTATGGTAACAGGATGATAGCTGGACCAATAGCTGGGTGGGATTTAGGTTGTGTGTAGATGAGCCCCAGCCTTGAGCAGTGGCTGTGGCTATGGTCTTAGTAAAATTATAACCTTGGCCTTCCTAGCTGAATGGCTTGGGAAAGTCACCAAGTATCACTAACTTCAGTTCCTCATCTGTAAAATGAGGATGCTGTCTGTTGCTAAGACAAGTCTTAAGGATTTACTGAAATGAGGACCTTGAAGTGCCTCACACCAAGGACCCAGTAAAGATTTGGGTAGGATACCATAGATCTCACTTGGGACCTATAGCTCTGAGCTTCGCCCCAGGCATCAGGCCTCAGTTCCAGATGTACTCATGTTAAAAATATACTACTTGGAGTGCAGGGATCACAAAAATGAAGTCCCCCATCATCTGCTGGAACTGGGCTCAGAGAGTCTGTGGTTTTCAGTGTCCCCCATATACTCCAACATCAACAGGTTACCAAACTCAGGAGACAACATCTAACTTAGTGGGATCTAAGAGACAGGGTGGAGAAGCCTTGGGGTATGGCCTGGGATGGGACAAGATAAGGAGGAAAGAGCCAAGTTCTAGCATGACCTCACAAACAGACAGAATCATTGTTCAGACTATGTAAATGGAGTTGCATTGGTAGGATATCTAGTGGTGACTTCATTATTCACAGTCACCAGAAGCCTCATCATCCTTTCTGATATGTTCTATAGAATTGCCCTCCAGGTCTCTCTGTCTCATTACTTCTGGCTGTCAGTGGTGTCCACATCCTAGGTGGCAAGGAGAGAGTCTCAAGTTGGGGATGGTGAATGAACCTGGGTTCACAAACTCTTACCATCCCATTAGGGCTTCCAAGACACCAGAGTTACAGAGATCTCATTTTTTGGATTTATTTTATTTTTAATTATGTGTATGTGTATGTATTTATGTCTGTAGGTGGGTATGTCTAGATGAGCACAGGTGCCCTCAGACTAGAGGTGTCGGATTCTCCTGGAGCTGGAACTACAAGCCGTTGTGAGCTGTCTGATGTGGGTTCTGGGAACTGAACCTCCAGAAGAGCAGTGTATATTCTTTACTGCTGAGCCATCCCTCTTGCTTCTGGACTTCACTGTTGACACCAATGATGATGGCGACATGCTGAGAACCCGGAGGGGCTACTAGCTTTTGTGGGACAAGAAGACTTTATCTACAATACCAGCTATGATATTGAAGGCTTGTGGGGACACGCAAGGTCAAAGATCATTAGCATGTCCTGGAACATCTCTGGTATCCTTGGGGTACCTTACACTCATTCCTGGCTCATTCTTAAATCCCACCCTGGATGGTCCCATGTCTGGTTCCACATGCCTGGGCCATCAGTTCACATCCAATACTACCAGACAGCCTGGTCTGGTGGTAAGGTATTTGTGCCTGAGAAGCTGAAGGCCACGTGGGCCTTCTTCTCCATATGCTATTGCCATTCCCTCCCACACCCATGACGACTGGGCCCGACTTTGTTGATGGCTAGTGTTTCCTCTTCACCCCTGCCCTACAGGCAATTTACCAGGACCTTTGACTCTGCCTGCCTACATGCAGGCAAGTTGGCTACCATCTGTAAAGGAACTAGACAGGGCCTGGCTCATCTTTTCAGGCAGGGAGATGAGGGTTTCCCAACCTAGGGTCCAAAGCCTCCTGGAACCTAGGAGAGCTTACATGGCTGGGTGAGAGTTCCCTTCCCTCACACTACTCCATGATTCAGGGGCTTTGGGGAGCGGCGGGGTGGGGTGGGGCAAAGTGCAGTGGTCCTACAGGTGTTTTGGCAAAAGAAATTTCCAGGAAGGTATATATGTTGGTGTCCTTCATATAGATAAGGCGTCCTTTCACTTGGCCTGTGTATGTGTGTTCCTAATGGGGTTTGCTGAGCCCTGGCCTGTGGGTGGAGGGATGATGTCAGGGATGGTTCTATGAACTGCCTCCTTGTTGGCCACAGTTCAGCCTTGCGGAGATTCCTGTTTTGTAATCACTAATCACTGGCTTCACATCTTTCCCCCCCTTTAACATGTGAACTGTCCCCATCATTAGATTTTTAAAATTCTAATCATATGATAAATTCAGAATTCCTCTATGCATTAAAGCAGAGAGTACACTGTTGTGTGTGTGAATGGCTGTGTTTCAGGGGGAAAAGGAACTGAGGTGGTGAATTCTGTGATTATACTAAAAACTACTGAGTATACACTGGGTATTGTGCATGGCCCAAGGAACCTTTTGAAGGAGCCATCTATGGGTGGGAGAGAAGAATGTGTGACCCATTACCCATATTCTTTGTGACCTGTCATTTATAGTTTATGTTCCATATTACTGGGTTCAATGTCTCTACCTACTGGTGAAATTATTAAGGCCACTCCATGTAGTTAAAAGGGAGGTTTATTTTGTGGGGTAACTTACAAGTGAAGGGATAGGTTACAGGGTCTGGGAAAGGTGTAGCACAGTCCGGCAGTGTTCTCTGGAGAACTCTGCTCGGTCTACCTCCAGTGTCCAGGGTCCAGGAACCAAGAGAGGTGGTTCATCTGGATCTCAGGTCTTCAGGGTCCTCTCTCAGCCCCGCCTTGTAGGCGTGACAGCTACTGAAGCCTCAATGGGGGTTGGAACTTCCAGATCAAAGCTGGAATGGCTACCCACTACATCTACCCTGTGTTTATTCTGACTATGTAGACTTTTTTCTTGCTGTTATTCCCTAAACAATATAGCCTGGCAACCGTTTACACAAAATTAACATCACACTAGACATTCATTATAGGTTACCTATGTTCATTTAAATAAAACATTCATGTGCATGAATGTTTTGCCTGCATGTTTCTATGTGCACCACATGCATGCAGTGCCTGCAGAGGACAGAAGAGGGTGACAGAACCCAGGGAACTGGCATTATAGGTAGTTGTGATCCACCATATAGATGTTGGGAACCAATCCTGGATCCTCTGAGAGAGTGTCTTAACTGTTCTTAACTGCTGAGCCCTCTCTCTAGACACCTATCTATGTTCATTAAAAAAAATACATTCTTAGGCTTATGCAAAAACTAGCAATTTTATGTAAGGCTTGTGAACATCTGCACATGTTAAGTTTGTACTGTAGGGTCCTGGAGCCAATCTTGTTGGGTACCAGGGGATAACTATAGTTTGTCTGAATGTTGGCACAAGCCGAAATTTTATTTATTTTGTGGTTTTGGTAACAGGGTATGATGGAGCCAGTGCAGTTTCAGATTTTTCTATGTAGCAGAGGCTACATAGCTGTAGTTGCCTTGAAACTCCCAATTCTCTTGTCCTCACCACTTGAGTACTGGAATTGCAGGCATATATCACCAGGCCTGGTCAAAAATCTTATTTTAAAAGGGAGCCATAAGGCTCAGGAGCGCTTCCTGCCTCCAGGTCTTAGTCTATACAACAGTAGTTCTCAACCTATAGGCCATGATCCCATTGGGGGTTGCAATCAAATATCCTGTGTGGGAGGCCAGCTCTCACCTTTTCCAGGGTTCCTACAAGGAGGAAAGAGGGATAAGAAAATATTAGGTAGAAAGGGGGACCTAGTTGACCAGAAGAAAGACAGAAACACAGAATAGCTTTGGGAGGACCTGGGTCAATACCCAACGACCCTTTCTGCTTATTCAAAAAGACTTTTTATAACAATGCCAAGGGGTGGGGCAAAAGACCTCCCCCTTGCTAGATTGAAGCACACTGTACAGCCAAGTGTAGACCCTTCCGAACACCTGGTAACCACGCCCGTGGTCAAATCATCCCCTTATGCAGCCCTGCTGGATAAAGCAAGCTCAGATTCTCTGACTCTGAGTAATTTGGGCCTCCACAATCCTGCATATCAGATATTTACATTACGATTCATAACAGTAGCAGAATTAGAATTATGAAGTAGCAATTAAATACTTTTATGGTTGGGGGGTCACCACAACACAAGGAACTGTATTAAAGGGTCTCAGTATTAGGAAGGTTGAGAACCACTGTTCTACAAGGAACTCAGCAATGGTAGGTGTGCTGGCTAGTTTTATGTCAATTCAACACAAGTTAGGGTCATCTGAGAAGAGAGAAACTCAACTGAGAAAATGCCTCCATAAGATCAGGCTTTAGGCAAGCCTGTAGAGCATTTTAAAATTTGGGATAGATGTAGTAGGGCCCAGCCCATAGTGGGTGGTGCCATCCCTGGGCTGGTGGTTTTAGGTGTTGTAAGATAGCATACTGAGCTATCCATGGAGAGTTCCCCACGGCCTCTGTATCAGCTCCTGCCTCTAGGTTCCTGCCCTGTTTGAATTCCCACCCTGTCTTCAGTGATGAACTGTGATGCTACACAAAACCTTTCCTCTCCAAGTTGCTTTTGGCCATGGAGTTTCGTCACAGCAATAATAATCCCAATTAAGATAGCAGGAAAGACAGGAGCTAGGCAGGGGTGGCCAACAGAGATGAGGTGAGTGTGGCCTTGGGCTGGGTAGGTTAGGTTAGATTGTGGTAAGTTCGTGGTAGGCAATCAGTTCCTACACTAGAACCTCCTGGCGTGAGAAGATAGAGCACAAAGGACACACCCAGGCGTGGTGCCCGTCTGGCCAGAGTTTCTTGTAATACAAATTGCTAAATGGTCTTATTAATAGAAAACCCGAAGCCGGATATTGGGGTGAACACTGAAAGATCAGAGAAACAGAACAAGCCACAGCCAACCTCACCTTGCCAACTCTTCAGCCAATCCTGTTTCCACAAACCCTCAGACTTCAGCCTCTGAGTCCTCACCCCTGAGGGTCTCAGTTGAACTGCTGCTTAGTTCCTGTCTCCTCACACCATATATACCGTTCTCCACCCAGCCATGCCACTTCCTGGGATTAAAGGCGTGTGTGCTTTCCAAGCAAAGGCATGAGATCTCAAGTGCTGGGATTAAAGGCATGTGCCACCACTGCCTGACTCTGTTCCCAGTGTGGCCTTGAACTCACAGAGATCCAGATGGATCTCTGCCTCCCGATAGGATTAAGGGTGTGTGCCACCACTTTCTGGCCTCTATGTCTAATTTAGTAGCTGACTCTGTCCTCTGATCCCCAGATAAGTTCATTAGGGTACACAGTATATCACCACAGTTTCTGATATTGACCCAGAGGTTTCCTGGCAGACACAGCATACTACCTTTTCTCTAAAAACTGAACTTTGCCTTTGTTCTAGTAGCATGCATGGGGTAAAGAGAACCCAGTGACCACTCAGATCATTTTTGAGACATGGTGCAGAGTCCTTTACATTCCCCAGGTCTAATAATCTTGCATGGGTCTCCTTTGGGAAATGTTTCTCTGGCTAAGAGAAAGTCACAGACAGAGAGAAATCATAGTGTGAAGTTATTCTTATTTGTAGTATTGACAGGCAGTGGCAACTCCAGCCACAAACACGGGAGGAACATGCTCTAAATCCACCTCAGCCGTCATGTCTGTTGATCCCAGCTTTCCCAGTCCTCCTCATCTTCTTACTCTTGAGTGTCCTCATTTACCCCCAGTCCTATGCTGTTTCAAGGACCCATCTTTGGAGCATTAGACACATTAGGTGAGTGCATGGCTTCTGTGATGTCACCTCCCCTGGCATCTGCCTCTCTGGCACCTTCCCTCCTACAGTTTCAGCTACTACTGCTCTGTGATTTGGTCCTTGTTGTGCCTGGAGTCTTACCATGAGCCTGAATGAGGGAAGCAGAAGCCCACAGGCTGCAGTACTTAGTCATTCACGAATTCAGCCCCACACCTGCCTCATGGGCCTCTTTTTGTTTGCTACAGGGCTCTGCTATGAGACTGCCCTGTGACACAATGCCAGGTAGGACATTGGACCTGAGGGCTTAAGTTTGGCACTGGTTGGGATTGAGCAAGGTAAGTGCTACAGGAGACAGGCGCTTATTGGAAAGAAGTCATCAGAAGCCTGTGACCATCAGGCAGGCCCCTTCCTCTCTTCCCTGCCTTTTTAAATCTCCTTCAAAGGCATTATGCAGCTTCCTCCATCTCTTGGAGACAGCAGGAATACTTCCTTCATGAGACAGAAAAAGGGAAACTACCTCCCATGGTGACACTGGGCAGGTGTAAGCACTGTTAAAACACTGATAAAATCTGGTAAATCACTGTTACTGTAATGCAATGTAATGTCAAGTTCTTTAAATTTATACTGTAAGCACTTCTACTATTTTAATTTTTCCATAAATAAGTAAAAGACATTAGGGATGGGCAATTTGACTCGTTAATTAGCAGCTGCTGGGCTTTCTCTTGCTGTCCTGGAGGCCTTGGGTGACAGGGCTCTCAGTCTAAGAACCAACCAGACTACTCTGATGCCAACACTAACCATCTGGAATGTTCCATGGATGCCTTCAGACAAGCATACAAAATTACGGTTGATTGCCTTGGCTCCAGAAGGCATAGCCTCAGCAGGGCTGTTGCTGTCACAAACCTTGACAACTCTAGCCGACCCTGCAACCATTTCCACTTTGGAGCAGTTCTCTTGGTGGTCTAGGAGATGGGCAGCTGTGACCAGCGCTAAGAGGCGAAGCTGTGATTGCTTCGAAGCACAATCCTGAAAGATTGTGATTGGTGGTTCAGAGAGAAGGATGATTGGTTCAAACAAATGATTGTTATTGGTCCAAACGTTCCTTCTCAGGCCATAGAAGCAGTCAGTACAGGTTCCCTCATGAGTCAGTTGAGAACATCAGCCATGATGACTCTTTCGTGTTAGGCCCACCAAAAGGATTCTCTCAGTCTTGTCTTGCCTACTTTCAGTCATGTTGACTGGGCTGGTAACAGGAAGAGAGAAGCAACAGAGACAGCGTGGAGGGGCGACAATGTCAGTCACAGCAGAATGGCAGCACAGCTGAGCAGTGAGTAGGCCAAGCTGTGAGAACAGTAAAGCGGTTGTCTTCTTGATAGAAGCTGAAGAAGCAGGCCTTGGGTCCCGGTGACCCCAGCCTCAGAGATAGCCGTGGGCCTACAGTGCCTGACTCCTGAGCACAGCATAGCCATTGGAGAAGCATGTGGATAACTCAAAAGTGTCCAAGGCAGGAAGAGGAGAGCTGAAGAGCTAAGTCTAAAGAAGAATAAAAAGGCTGTAAATGATCAGAGACAAGAACCTGCAGGGCCTGGTTTCTGGGAGTGTTCCAGGAAGTTGTCAAATCTTTAGGGATTTTTGAGCCAGGTTGAGAGCTTTATTATTATTATTTTCTTTTTATTATGTATATATACATACATACATACACACACACACATGTCTGTGAGTGTCTAGTCATGGGTACCCTTGGAGGCTAGAAGAGGGTGTTGATTCCTTGAAGCTGGAGTTACAAGCGATTTTAAGGTGGGTGCTGGGAACTGAACTCAGGTCCTCTGCAAGAAGGCAAGCACATTAACCACTGAGCAATCTCTCTAGTTCCTAGACTGAGAGCTTTAACACTGACCATTACCAAGGGTTAAAAGACCTGATACCTGCCGGGCGGTGGTGGTGCACGCCTTTAATCCCAGCACTCTGGAGGCAGAGGCAGGCGGATCTCTGTGAGTTCGAGGCCAGCCTGGGCTACCAAGTGAGTTCCAGGAAAGGCGCAAAGCTACACAGAAAAACCCTGTCTTGAAAAACCGAAAAAAAAAAAAAAAAAAGACTCGATACCCAAGGCTAAGTGAAGATTTTAACACTAATGGCCACTAATTGTCCCCGCTCTGACCTCCCTGGTATGGCTGCTCACTCTGCCAAACACTGAGTGAAACAAAAACTGTTGGAGATGAGCATTTGAAGAGTTTCTCCTTGCCTGCTCACAATTTAGGGTAGAGCAAAGGGACCCCAAGTTAGCTGGGTATAACACCTTCCCTGCACTCTTAAGTCCTGATGACTCAACTGTTGTGGGTTGGGAGAGAGCTTCTTTGAAGAGAATGCATTAGTTGCTTTTCTCTTTCTGTGATAACACTGTGCCCAAAAGTAACTTATGGAAGAAAGAGTTTTATCTTGGCTTAGGGTTCTAGAGGGAGAGTCTGTAATGGTGGGGGAGGCAGGGCAGCAGGTGGCCAGAACAGAAAGCTGAGGCATCACATCTTCAAACACAAACGTGAAACAGAGTTGCCTGGAAGTGCAGTAAGGCTATACTCTCTCAAAGCCTGCCCCGATGATGTACTTTCTCCAGCAAGTACATCTCCAACCCCTCAAACCTCCCCAAACAGTGCCATGAAACATGGACCAAATGATGATCTGTGAGCCCATGGGGATGTTTCTCTTCCAAACTTCTACAGAGGAGCATCCTCAGGATTCCACTGACAGAAAATGGGACAGTAGGGAGTCACTTGAGTACCACGGTGTCCCTATTTGAAGTAACTGTTCTTCTAAATGACTATGTCCATTTTGAGAGCTCATTCTTGCTTTCAGGCCTCACTGGGTCCTTTCAGTACCTTTCTCATTTCTCATAGCCTGTGCATGAATAATATGACATTTTCTTTGAAAGTTAAATGTGCATTTGTTATACAGCTCAGAAATTCCAGGTGTCAGCCCACAAAAATAAAAGCATGGAGTGTGATCACCCTCTCTATTTGTGAGACAGGGTCTCAGTATATAGCCCGGACTGGCCTGGAACTTTCAATGTACTTCAGGCTGACCTTGAACTAACAGAGACCCACTTAATTATGCTTTCTGAGTGCTGAGGTTGAAGGTGTGTGCCACCACATCTAGCTTTCTTTTCTCTTTTTTAAAAAATTATTGTTTATGTGTCTGTGTGTCTGTGGGTGAATGCCATGTGTGTGCAGGTGCCCCAGAGGCCAGAAAAAAAGCATTGGATCATCTGTAGTAGGAGTTATTGGCAGTTGTAAATGGTTGACATGGGTGGTGGGAACCAAACTTGGGTCCTTTGGAAGAGCAGCAAGTATTCTTAACTGCTGAGCCATCTCCCTAGCCCCCCAATATTAAGATTTTTCTATCTTAAAAATTGATCTATGGCTGGATAGATGGTTCAGTTGTTAAAAACAGTGGTTGCTCTTCCAGAGGACCTGAGTTCAGTTCCCAGTGCCTGTATCATATGGCTTATGAACCCTGTAACTCCAGCTCCAGGGAATGTGACAACCTCTTTCAGTTTTTGCAAGCACCCACTCACATACATACACATAAATAAATAATAAAATACACATTTAAAAATTGATCTAAAAGAAACTCTTCTCTTTATTATTAGCAAGTTCAGATCTTTTAACACAGCAGCAGAAGACGGTCTAGTACAGGGCTCTTGTAAATGAGGTCTAGGGGGAGCTTGGTGGCTGGTTTGTGGTGGGAAGGCCATGGTGAGAAACTGCCACCTACAAACCAGAGAGAAAGTCCTTACTAGATACCAAGTCAGTATACCTTGACCAGGACTTTCAGCTTCTAAAACAGGTAGCAATAAACTTCTGCAGTATAGAAGCCATCCAGCTATGATACTTCTGTTATAGTCACTTGACTGAACTAAGACTTTGGGGATTCTAGTGTCCAACAGCTATACTAGTTCCTATTTATAGAATATGAGGACACCAGGGATTTGCTGAGAAGCAGAAACTTGGCTCAGTTACTTAGGTTTGTGAAATTCTCAATGAACATAACAATGAATGGAGGGCCTGGGAAGTCAGGGGAGAAAGAAGATAAAATGGGCAGAGGTGACATAAGGAAGTGAAGAAGGAAGGGCCTAGGCTCTGTGGCCCTATGTAGGGTACAGGAAGGTGGTGACCATTGGTGCTCACTCATCTACATCTTCTTGGGGGGATTTACTGTATGTATAATAAAAGTGGACTCCTGGCAGGCTTGGCAATGAGCCTAATGCCTTGAGTTCTTTATGAATGTTGTCTATTTCCCCTTCCCAGGGCAATCCACGCATCTCTCTTAGGGTCCTCCTTGTTAGCTAGCTTCTCTGGATCTGTAGGTTGTAGTCTGGTTATCCTTTGCTTTACATCTAGTATCCACTTATGAGTGAGTACATACCATGTTTGTCTTTCTGAGTCTGGGTTACCTCACTCAGGGTGATATTTTCTAGTTCCATCCATTTGCCTGTAAATTTCATGATGTCATTGTTTTTTACAGCTGAGTAGTACTCCATTATGTATATTCAACAACAAACTCTTATTCACAAACATCCACAAAAGGACTCTGCAAGATGATGCATTGGGTGACAGAGCACATGAGGACTTTCCTCCAAATCATGCTACACAGCAGCCCAGGATTAAGGACACACCAGGTTGTCCATGTAACATAAATGAACTGCTTCCATAGTTTTAATCTTGGGAATCTTCCATAGCCCAGTCATTCCTTAGGCGAGAGAGCGAGAGCGAGAGCACACATCTTTCCCTAGTAGGGACTGAAAACACAATACCCCCTGGAATACAGACAGTGTTGGATGGGGATGCTGAATCTGTAGAATTCTTTACTGATTGGAGGAAGCAGTGAAGCCATGGCTGCACCATGCCAGTGAGAACAATGCAAACCACTAAAGAGAAAAGCCTCCTGGTACTGGGCTGTGGGTGCTCTAGACTTAGGGGCTGGAAGAAGGAGCCAACGGTAGCTAGTCCTCAGGTGTTTCTAAAGCCTGAGGTTGCTTACCACATCACCCAGGAGTTCATACTGAGCTGTTTCAGAATCTTTACCCTGTACTCTTTGTGTATCCTGGCAGGGTTCCCTGGGATTGAGAAACTCCTGTTCATGAGCCAGTATCTCAGCTTTATCATAGGCTCTGAGAGCCCAGAGAGTCCCAGTGTTGGAAACAACAAGGCCTGAAAATGTTTGTCAGGGGGATATTAAATGTCCTGGATTTGATCTCAGTGGGAGCTTGCACTAGTGTGGGTACAGAATGGAAGAGGGATGAATAGGAGATGGGTACTTAAGAAAGCCACACAAAATAAACAGAAAAATATGATTTAAGTGATATCATTAGAACAAATGGACTTAACAGTTACCTACATAAAATGCCACCCAAACACTACAGAATACACATCGTTTGAGCTGCCCCTGGGACTGTCTACAAATAGGTCATATATTAGGGTATGGAACACTTTTTGACAAATATAGAAACATTGATAATTTCTCATATAGTATTATTACAATGAAATAAAACTCCCTACCCACAGCAAGGGAAACTATAAAGCACACACAGTCTCATGGAGATTAAAGAACACACTTTTGAATGATGAATGTGTCATTGAAGAAATAAATAAGGAAAGTTTAAATTGCAAGAATGAAATGAAACTGAAAAGTAAGCAAATGGAAACAAAAGACAACAGACAAAATCCCGAGGGAGATATAGCAGTCCATGGGGTGGGCATCGGCAGGTCTAAGTCTGTAGGTATAAATTTCAAATGTCCATGCCCTTCTCCATCTGTGGGCTCCTCTGCACACACATGCTTAGAAATGCAGAATCTCCAGTGCAGCCTTCTGCTTCCTGCTCCCCACTCCTTCACCCACACTGGATCTGTGACAAGGATGGCACCAAGATTTGAGGTGAGGGTTACTGATATTCAGAACGACTTCAGAGTCCACGCTGTGCCTTCCTGAGGGGAGAGCAATAAAAAGGCAAAGCAGATAGGTGGCTTTATGAGCCTGATAAGCACAGACTCTCTCACCTCTGCCTGGTCAGTGCAGGTCTCCTGTGACATTACCTTGCACTGCCCCATAGAACTCATACCTATATTTTGTTGGGTACAAGTTCCTACCTGGGGGAGGCCCACAACTGCTTCCTGTTGGGAAACACAGTGCATCCCATAGCAGCAGAAACTCATGCCCAGGAGCTAGCTCAGCGGTTCTCAATCTGACCCCTTGGGGTGGGGGACAAATGACCCTTTCATGTGGGTTCCATATCCCATACCCACACACCAGATATTTACATTATGATTCATATCAGTAGAAAAATTACATTTATAAAGTAGCAGCACAGTAATTTTTTGTTTTTTTGTTTTCTTATTTTCACATCCTAACCACAGCTTTCCCTCCATCCCCTCTTCCCAGGCCCCCCAACCTACTGTACCCCCTCCCACTCCATCCACTCCTCCACCTTTTCTCTTTAGATGTAGGTGGGCATCCCATGGATATCAGTCAGCCATGGTATATCAAGCTGCAGTGAGACTAGGAACCCCTCCTCTACCAAGCTTGGATGAAGCAATCCTGCAGGAGGAGTGGGTCTCAAAAGCAGGCAACAGAGTCAGACATCTGTTCTCACTGCTAGGAGTCCCACATAAAGACCAAGTTAGACAACTGTAGCGTGTATGCAGAGAGCCTAGGTCAGTCCCATGAAAGCTCTCTGGTTGTCGGAAACACAATAATTTTATTGTTTGGGGTTGCCACGACTGTCTTAAAAGGTCGAAGCATTAGGAAGGGTGAGAACCACTGAGCTAGCTGATCATGCCACTGGATTAACTTCCTGGCTTCCTGAAGGCCGTAGCCTGTGGGCTTCTGCTTCTCCTCCTGTGTGTTCAGTGTGAGATTCTGAAAGGGGAAGATGGGAACAAGGTCAGAGCTGCAATCGTTTGCAGAGTCAGAGACTGAGAGGGCAGGAGGCAATGGATCAGGGAGGGAGGAGCTTATGGGAATGACAGACAGCAGTGAGGGGCAATGCCTCTACTAGAGCTCACAGGGTGGTCCTGTAGCACACATAGGGTCAGTGATGCCTGAGGTCACTTAGCACTTGGGGGAAGAATAGTGTGATGGGCTCTGCTGAGTGCTGGGTCTGGAGGTTAGAAGACCAGGCATATAGTCATGAGCAGGGGGACCGATGAGACATTTCCCTTCTCTGTGGGGCTGTAGTTAGACTGTGGCTACTGATGCTGATGACTCTTGGATAACAATGAAACTATTAACACCTTTATGATGTCATTGGGATCTTGTGACTCACCACTTAGGTCAGAGAATTACCCAGGTGCCCCCAAAAAGACTCTGGAAATTTTCCTGGCCCAAAACAGAACCATAACTCTCCAACTCCACACCACAGAGCTGAAATGAGAGGCCCAGGTTCCCTTCCCAATGTATCTGACCTTGGGCAAAGGTACAACTTGGTCTCTATGGCAAAGAGAATGTGGTCTGGGCCTGCAACAAAGTCTTCAGGCCCTTATCAGAAGCTGAGCCAAGAGAGTACCAGGACAGGGCGTGTGTATAAACCTTGATGCCTCTTATGCCCAGACAGTCTCCTGTGAACTCTGACAATATCATGCCACATCCCCCCAGTCAGAAGCATTCTAAGTAAGCCACACTTCCCTCAGCCTGTGACCCTTATCTGCAGTTTCCCGGGCTCTGCTGGTCACTCAGCCTTGTAGGCAAGAAACTTTAACATGCTCATTTATGGCTGCTCTTCTGAATAGTCTTGGTTCAGGTACCTGGCTTCTGAACCACAAGCAACTATAAGAAGGTACAGAGTTGTATCACATCCTCTTTTACCACACCCAGATCTGGCTCATGCACAGGGACATCAAGGTGTCAGTGTCTTATACACAATCCCCAGGATTACTTAAAAAGATAGGCGTGAACAGGGTGTGGTGGAACAAGCCTGATAATTCAGCAGCACTCTTGTTGAGGTAAAGGAAATAGGAGACTCTCCAACTGAAGTCTGGCAATCTGGCAAGAATCTGTTTATACAACAAAATCGTAAGGATGTTCAGGCAATGAAGAGTTGCTAGGACACATAGGCGCAGGAGGCCCCATCCCTTCCTCAGCATCCCTAGGTAGGTGATGGATATTGGAGGGGGAAGAGACATTTCCTGCAGTGATATTGCTACTGGCAAACTACTCATACTCCTGTAAATAAACCCTCATCCAATTAGTTACTCTAACCAAACTTACTGGATGATCAACAATTAAAAAGACAATAAAGTAGAAGAGAAACTAGTTGACAGCAGAAAGGAGAAGGGAAAAATGAGAGTAATAGGGGAATGAACATGAGCAAATGACTCATTCACGTGTATGAAAATGTCATCACGAAACTCATTATTATGTGTCAGTATACACTGAGAGAAAACACAAAAGAACTCCAACACAATAATGTTGGCTGTGGAGATTATCTACATTGAGGCAATATTCCTTTTGTAGAGAGATGTTTTTAAAAGGGAGTATTATAAGAGCTTTCATCACGCTGCAGGCCTAAGCATGCTCAGCTTTATTCCTCTGCCAGGTGGACTACTACAAGGCTCTAGGAACCTCACAAAGTGAACCTTGTCTACAATACCACATCCTTGGTGGACTTCTATCCATGCACATCAGCAACCACACGTGAGCCCATTCACTAACAAAGAAGTTTCTTAGCATGTAACTCCAGAAGGCTCCAAAGTCAGATATATGGCTACTGTAAAGAGGAGGCTCTCTTGAGAAGACAACATCCATGGTGAGTGTGTCTTGTCCTCTCCTTGGGTGTCCCTCTTTAATCCTGTGCTGAAAACATCTGTTCTTTCAAATGCCAACTCTGAAGGAAATAGACTGCTAAGGAGAGGAGATTCTTGGATCTGTTGAGCTGTGGGAAAACCACATATAGATCTCTAGGGATGCAGCTCTCCTGAGTCATCACTCAGGCTGGCCTTGCCTTTGAGTTATCCATGCTCCTGTAAGCAACCTCTCACCCAGACACCACACCCTGATAAACTCATTGGTCACCCAAGAAATAAAAAGAAATGCCAACTCTGCTTCATAGAAATAAACAAAAGTAAAAAGAACATAAATGTGTGGCGATATATTTGATTTTCACATAGTGATTACAATCTGATCCATTCTTGCTTTGGGTGTTTTCACCCTCAGAATAAGAGACATCATCCCACTAAATGACAATTCAGGGAAAGCTGCTCTTGAAGGATGAAACATCATGGTTGTGCCAGGGTTGAAGCAGGACTACTTCACCAAGTGGTGTCTGTGTCTGTAACAGTGTCAGCCATCAGTTGTAGACACAGTGAGCTTCATGGACAGATATGCCATGCAGCAAGGCAACCCATGTAGGCATCCAGGCAGTGAGGACAGGGGGTGAGTTTTTGACCTTGGGAAGTTGTAGGCAAAACCCTCTGATTGATGCCTGTACATGCTGCTTCTCTGGCCTCATTCATGTCAGTTGTCACAAAAGATGTTCGGCCATGTGGATCAGATAGGGGAGGGCAACTCAGAAACACTGGGCCGATTTGAAGCTTAGGTCTGTCAAATTCTACAGTGTCAAAACATGATGCTCTGTGAGGCAAGGTGCCAAGGAAGTGGAAGCCTGCAGAGATGACAAACCCAGAATGGCAAGAAGGGCTTCACTGGACATCCCCCTGCAGTTCTGCGCATGGAAAGAAAATGGCTACCTGAGGAGTCATAGCATCCAAGGCTCCCACTCCGAGACAGAAAAGAGTTAACATCCTTGTGATGTCCATCATCCACCCTCACTCAAATCAGAACTTGCAGAGCCTAGGTTTACTAGTGTCATTAGATGAAAATGGTGATTCTTGCATGTTGTACCCTGGACACCATGGGGTAGACAAGGATATAGCACACCTGATTTAGGTGCTGGGAGAGGGAAGAGCAATTCCTCTGAGTGCAGGAGGATGGCTGCCTGATGCTTCCACTGCGGTCTGAAGGCATTATTGCTCCTCCTGCAATCACCCTTCTGTGGGTTTGGGGGCCTCACAGGACACTTTAAAATGTATAGCTATATTTTTGAAGAACTTCATTATTAAATGATCCATATGTAATCAAATTTTTCCATTTATCTTCATACCTTGTTCATTTTGAGCAGATGCATGAGACATTGTAACCATGTCCATTTCAAGTGTGAGGATGTTTCTGTCTCTCAAAACAGTTCCATTTCACCCCTTTACATTGACTATAGTCCTGAGCCATGTTTCCTGGCAGCCAACTAATTGCATTCTGGTGCTGAAGTTTGGAAGAGAACCATAATTAAGAAAATTTAAACCCCTTGTGTACTATCATGGGAATGGAATTACTTGCCTGTGGCACAAGTGTGCTTGACACATCTCATGGACTCTTCCACTGTGACATCAGGTAGAGCAGGGAGATTCTGATGCCCATTCTCATCTTCATCTTCCCTGAGATTGTCTGCACAGTGAGTGCCCTCTCACCCTGTCCTGACCCAGTGACTCCTTGTTCATCTTGTGAGCTCCTGGCTCTGCCTGCAGTGTGAGGATAAGGACCATAGAGGTGCCTGGGGAAGCGCCCTGTTCCTGGGAACTGCTGAGGGTCTCAATGGAAACAATTCACACTCCCCTGCCTCACATAGGTGGAATGTTCTCTTTGGTCAGAAAATTGTACCTAATGGTTCTCATTGTCTTTAGAATCATGTGAGGAGGTGAGATGGCTTCTCTGTCTCTCAGTTTTCAGCATGGGGAAGTGAGAGCAGTTTCTTACTGGCCACAGTGCATACAGTGTACACTGTGATATTTGCAGGGTGCACACACACTCCGTTGGGGATGTTGAAAATTTTCTTCTCCCATACTGGATGAATGAGCCAGTCCCTCCCTGTATAATTCCAGTACAGTTGCTGTCCATCATGTCTGGATTGAGCAGACGGACTCAGACACTCTGGGTACTGCCTGGGAGGCAAGAGAGAAGAGGGGATTCTGTCTTTTATTGAATAATAGTTTTTCGAGGAAAGGGGACCAACGGGTATGGAGTAAAGAGGCCTTACTACTCTGAACCAATTACCTCATCTCCATGATCTTTGGATCTTAAAGTCTTCAAAGCAAATTAGGAACCAAAATCAGCTCCACGAAGTGTGAAATCTCTTGAGATGAATACGAGCATCGTGGGATGAATTAATAAGTGTGTGGGGAAGAGTTAACTTTTTAAATATAAGAAAACCCATAGTTAAGTCTGGGACCCAATTTTATTCTTTCACTTTAGAATGGCCTCAGGTCTTCGATGTCATCCCTGAGTTTGGTGACCTGCTGATAAAGGAAGCCATGTGGCACTGCAAACCCCCTGACCCTCCAACTACAGTTCTAAGAGTTGATGGCAGAATTCACATTTCTGATTGCTGTCCTGCAAGAAGCACGTGTTCAGTTGTGGAAAGAGTCTCGAGGAAGGACGGGATCAGGAAGGACAGGATCAGGTGTGCACTGTTTTACAGCTCCAAAGCTACTGTGGGGTTAGAGTTCAAGTCCTTCCACCGCAGCCTGTGCTCCCTCCTCCTGTACCCACCCCAAGTGAGCATAGTACCAAGCATCCAGGTAGAAGGTGATGGTTTATGTTATGTTATTTATTCATCTATCTATCTATCTATCTATCTATCTATCTATCTATCTATCTATCTACCTATCTATCTATATCATCTATCTATCTATCTATCTATCTATCTATCTATCTATCTATCTATCATCTATCCAACTATCTATCTATCATCTATCTATCTATCTATCCATCTATTCATCCAACTATTCATCTATCTATCTATATATCTATTCATCCAACTATTCATCTATCTATCTATCTATCTATCTATCTATCTATCTATCTATCTATCATTTTTATGTATATATTTATTTATTCAAGAATTTATTTTTTCGAGGCTTCATTTATTGATTTCCATTTGATGACCCCAGAAAGGAATCAAGATAGCATGGGTCTCAGCATCACCACCTCTCCCAGATGTCAAGAGCTTCCAAGCACATACAGTAAGGTACAGTGGCTTATCTTCTGAGAGAACACCACTGCAGGTATGAACTGGAGGGAGTGGTGAGAACAAGGCCTTTGCTGCACTGGCCAGGTAATGGGGCAATGGTCACTTTTCCAACCTAGAGTTAGGCAAGATGAATCCACAGATTGTGAAATGGAATTTTGTTACCTCTGCCAGAAGACAAGGGTCCAAGGCAAGAGTTCATAGCATCAGCCAGCTCCCTTCCCTGAAGGTCACAGATCATCACCACCCTGGCTGGCATAGAAGAATTTAACCAGAGCAGATCATGCAGTGACCAAAGCTGGAGCAGCTGGCCAGGGCAGCCCCATTGGCATGCTATCTTCTGTACAGCTTAGTGCCTAGGGAGGCAGGAATTTCTTTGCCTTTAAGGATGAACTTCAATGAGCTGCTAAATATTGAGAATTGAGATTGTCTCCATTTGGGGCCATCATTCAGAAACTCATGGCCCAATGCCACACTTGCTGCAGAATACCTTTAAGTTTCAGGTTGGTTTTTCCCAGAGTTCTTGGTCACACTACCTAAATAGATGGTTTCAGTGAATGCTGGCCTTGGGAATGAGCATACATACTTTGAGCAACTGGAGAACAACTCATAGCCACACTTGGCACACACACAGACACATGGCTTAAAGTGATTCTGGAAAACTTTGACCCTGAAAAAGCTACAGAACGGCAGGGACATGACCGGACAGGCCTCATGTATTGGTTTGCTGATTTGAGAAATGGTCTCATTATTTTGGACAAACTGTCCTAAAATTCACTTCACAACCAGCATGGCCTGAAACCTGCCTAGAGGCCTGAGATTAAAGGGCTGTGCAACTACTTCCTGTCCTTGGAAAACTGGTACCCAGCCCTTCTTTCATCTACGGTTTTAAACCAATAGAACATCTTTATCAAAGTGATGATTCTTGCAGTACCCTGTCTGAACACCAGGGGTCAGGAGAACTATGAGAATACTCTTAAGTCTGTACTCTATGGCAGAGAAAGAGCTTCCCCCCTACCCAGACAGAGTTTCTCCATGCAGTAGTTTTGTTGCTTGTCCTGGATCTCGCTCTGTAGACCAGGCTGGCCTCGAACTCACAGAGTTCCACCTGGCTCTGCCTCCTAAGTGCTGGGATTAAAGGTGTGTACCACCACCCCCCAGCAAAGAGCCTCCTTTGAGTACACATGAGCTCTGCCTGATACTTCCACAGGTGCCTGAAGGCATTACTGAACTTCTGCTGTAAACACACCTCTGTAAGGTATGCGTATCTGCTGATGGACAGGACATTTCACCAAGGGGTTTTTAGATGCTAAATAGCTCTCTTGCTATTGGAAAGTTTTATTGTCAAATGATTTCTATGCAATCAAATTTACATTTTACCAGCACATCTTGATAAGTGGGCATAAGAATATGAGTTATGCAACAACCCACACTTCAAAATGTGGATGCTTAATTCACTGGAAAAATTTAGCTAGTGATCCTTTATGTTAATCATTGCCTGGCCTCTGCTCCATGCAACCCATTGACTGCTCTGTGATGGAACAGTTTGGAAACTCCATAGAATTTTAAAACATCAGGGCCCAGGCCACTCTATTGTGAAAAAGGAATTGTTTGTGACTGTTGTCGTTACAAGTTATTCAAGCATGTTGTCTTTCAGTTAACAGTGTTATTCTACAAACGCACACAACACATTTTACCCACTCTCCGGTTGATGCACATCTGAGTGACCAAATTTTGACTACTTTTAATCAAGCTCTTATGAACATCTCAAACAGGTTTTTGAGATCAATATTTTCTTTCCTTTGGGCTAAGACAAGAGAGCAGAGTTGCTGAATCATATAACACATGTGTGTTTAATTTTAAAACGAAGTGCCAAACTGTCTTTTATGACTGTATCATTTTGCATCTCTTCCAGACATGTATGAGGGTGCCAGTGATCCCATATCTTTGTGACCACTTGGACTTAGCTCCTAAGTCTGATTGTATCGGATGAGTGTGAAGGAGTGTCTCATTGCAGGTGTTTAATGGAATTCGAGCCTGTTTCTCTCTTCCACTTGCTCCTGTACTCACTCCCTGACTCCCCCCATAGAAATGCACCTCAGCATCTTCACTCCACGTATCTGCTATGGCCTTGGAAATTACCAGCACAGGGTCTCTGAATGAAGGTGCAGTGAATAACAAAGCACATGGGTTCCACCCCTCCCCCAGCTGTCTTAGTTATTGTTCTAGTGCTGTGAAGAGACACCATGACCAAGACAACTAAATGATTTCTTTTGAAAACATTTAATTGGGGCTTCCTTGAAGTTTGAGAGGATGAGTCCATGACCACCATCTGGGTGGGCAGTACAGCCACAGGCAGGCAGGCACAATGTTGGAGCAGCAGCAGAGAGCTTACACCCTGATCCCACAAGTAGGAGGCAAGAATTAGACTGGGCCTGGCATGGGCTTTTGAAACCTTAAACCCCACCTCCAGGGACACACTTTCTTCAACAGGATCACACTTCCTAATCCATCCCAAACAGTCCACCAACTGGGAACCAAACACTCATATATGAGTCTTAGGGGTCATTCGCATTCTAACCAGCACACCAGCTGAGCTGAAAAAAAAGTCTTGTATCAAGAAGCAGCAGCAGGAAGTCCAAGAACATGGAGAAGCTGATTTCTTGACCCCAAGAAAGGAGGAGCTGAAGACCTCTCAGGCCAGCAACTCATCAGTGCCTTTGGTCAAGGAATTGAGAGTAGGGAGAGCAGCAGCCGGTAGGTGCTGGGAGCACAGACGGGACAGGGGTGCATTGGAGCCACTATAGTGCAACAATAGGAATCTTTCACCGGGAAAGGCAAGGCTGTGCCACAGTTGGTGTCCACACTTCTGGGGAATTCCCTTTGCCAAGGCACCTGTAGGAACACTGTGCTTTGCACTCCCTGAGGCCCCTGAGTCATGCAGTGGTGTGATAGATGGGACCTCCTATCAAGCCATGTAAGTTCTGGGACCCCAGAGGACCTCCTAGGTGAGAATGTGCTCTGAGCTCGGGGCCAGAGTGAGGTGCTTCCTTCACCCCGACTCCATAGAAGTTCTCTGTCTGTGATGTGTAGTCTGCCATGCATTTTCAGATACATGACTAAGGTTTCTAACAGAATGACATTGCCAGTCTCTTGGGTCAGAGATCACTAATTGCAGGGAGTTTAAAGATCTTTTGCTGTGGTGTGTGTCAAGGGTGTAAGGTGGGGGAGGCTTGTCTAGCATAAGATATCCCTGTTTCTGGTACCCTGACTGATGGTTTCTCTATGTGTTGTGTCTTCTTGTTTTCTATAAACCTCCCGAACCATAGTGTATCTTCTCTATGTTCCATGTTAATTTTCATCTTATACTTCTCTTTGTGTGTGCTGTATTTAAACTTCTCACATCCACCAATTCAAAGTGTCTTGTATTTCACAATTCACAATGATGCCCAATTGTCTTCAATATGCCTTTTGTTTCCCCAAAGCATTTTCTCTTTTATTTAAGAGGGTATATCTTGTGTTGTTCAGACCATGGGACCTGCACAACCCTCTCCCTCTGACCAAGTTGGCCTCTTGGTTCACCACTTTTCCTAGAGCAAAGACTCTTTGTGTCATTCACTGTCCTGAGTACCATCCATAAAGCACCATAACCTTTGTGTGAAAGTCAAGACTCCTGTGTTGTCTGTCCTGGACACCAGGGCACAAATGAGGGGAATGCTAAGCACTGGCTCAGTGGCTGAGTTCATGGATACCATCCCCCCGTCTTAGTTAGGGTTTACTATTTTTGTGAAGAGACATCATGACCACAGCAACTCTTATATAGAAAACATTTAATTGGGGATGACTCACTTACAGTTTCAGAGGTTAGGTCCATGATGATCATGAAGGGGAGCATGGAAGTGTGCAGGCAGACGTGGTGCTGGAGCTGAGAGTGCTACATCTTACAGGCAACAGGAAGTCAACTGATTGTCACACTGAGAGAAGCTTGAGCAAAAGAGTCCTCAATGCCCAGCCCCACAGTGATATACTTCCTCCAACAAGGCCATATTTCCTAATAGTGCCACTTCCTTTGGGGGCCATTTTCTTTTAAACCACCATACTCCCAATTTCAAAAATTGCTCCATGACTTCATGCACTGCATTCTCTTGTTGTAGTTTCCACCTGCATATGGTTTAGAGACACTGTAGCTCATCCTGTCATGTCCTGTAAGAGAAACCATTGGTGACTAACTACCATCCAATATAATGTTCTTGAGAGTCCATTGCAGAGTCTTAGATCCATTTATGGCCTCAGCAGCTGCAGCTTGAGCCACTTCCACGTTAAGATGCTTCTTTGGTTGGGAGAGATCATGTTTCTCATGTCACTACGTAAGCTAGGCTGGGATCACACTTACCATCTTCCTATATAAGCAGAGGGCAGACTAATTCATGTTCTCTCTCTCTCTCTCTCTCTCTCTCTCTCTCTCTCTCTCTCTCATCTCTTTTTTTCTATCTCTCACTATCTTCCTACTCACTCCCTGCCTCCCTGAACAGAACAGAACCTGAGTGTCTTCATTTCACATTTTTACTGTGGTCGTGACCATCATTAACATGAGGCCTCTGAGGGATGGTGCAGTGAGTAGCAGAGCACACAGGGATTTCCCTAGCTGAGCTACAAACATATCTGGGCTTAAGAAGCAGAGGGATGCCCAGGATCCATTGGGAATTTGGTTCTTTCTTTCTGAGATTGGAGGAAACTTGGAACTTCTGAGCCCTCATGGTCCAGCAGTTCCTTTAGTTGGGAACTTGAAGTGGAGAGAATATCTACCAAGAAAGAATAGGACCATAGACAGGAGAAAAGTGCATTGGAGAGGTGACATGGAATCAAAGGAGCCCTTGTTGATCAGAGGAGGCAGGAAAAGCTGAGCTGTGCTCTGCCAGGGAAACAGCCAGAGAGACACCAAGGAAGGTAGGTGTCCAACAGTGCCATGATGTGAGGCTCTCTCTAGACTACTATTTAGATAATAATGAAAATAATTTGGAGCCAAAGTCAATTCTCAGGTGGCACTAAAGGCTGTCTGACACTGATGCCCACACCACTTCCTCTAGGAAGTCAGTCTGGACTGAGTGTGGACTCCAGATCCTGTGTTCTTTGATATATGCTGTCAGCATTTTATTGTGGTTCTGAAACTCCTACTTACAGACTTTTATCTCAGGTTTATCATAGGTTCTGAGACTTCAGATTGACATCAGTGTTGGAGCCAGCAAGACTCATTAAGCCCTTGTCATATGGTTACTTGTAATATTGATCAAGGGGTGGTAAGAGAAGTTTCCTCCAACCCTGATGACTTAAGTTCCACTTTGGGTTCCATATGATGTAATTAGAGTATGGACTTACTTAAATTGGCCTTTCTCTCCATATGTCTTGGCAGGAACTGGCCACTAGAGGAGACACATCTCGAAGGTGGAGTGAATAGGGGCTGTCGACTTTAAAAGCACCAGAATTGTAGTGTGTTTTGGTCAAACAACTGTGACCTAACAGGGAGGTGTCCAAATAGACCCTAAGATTATTTAGGGACCAGGGAGTCTGGAAGCAGGCTCAGTAAACTGAGTCGTCAAAGCACAGAGGAGTCTTGAGGATGGTCACACTCAGAGTTCCTGCATTTGCCTGTCTCTTCTGTGACATCTTGAGTAAGTACCTACTCACAGAAGTCCTCTGTCTCGCCTGTGACATTGTGAGTATGTACCAACTCACAGAAGCGCTCTGGCTTCTTCTGTTACAGCTTTCTGTCCAGGAGTGAGGACAGGGTTCCTGGTATCCCAGAAGAGATTCAGAATCTGTGCTGTGTCTTTCCAGAAGGACAAAGAGAGAACAGATAGCAGAGGTGACTTTCCCTACCTCCTTGCCATTGGCTCCAGTCACTACTGATTAATCAGTTTTCCTACAATGAGGACTTTGCCCCACCACACCAAGTTCCTGCCTACATCCTTTTGATTTAAACTCTTGCCTGGACAAGGCTCACAGATTCTGCTTCCTGTTTGTGTAACGTGGATGTCCTATGTAGAGGCACAGACTCTGGTCTGAGAGCTGATCATGCCACTGAATCAACTTCATAGCTGGCTGAATGCTGTGGTCTTTGGGCTCCTGCTTCTCCTCCTCCGTGTGCAGGGTGAGGCTCACTAAGCTGGCAATGGGGAATGACTAGAGTCAGAGCTGCCAAGTTCTGCAAAGTCGGAGGCTGGGCTTGTGGAGAGAAAAGGTGGAGGAAGGGTGGGTGATGGAAATGATAGATAAAAGTGTGCGAAGCGTGTGCCTCCCAATCCCCTAACCAAAGCCCACAGATTTTGTGGACCCACTAGCACACAGAGGGTCAGAGAGTTGAAGATGACTCCATACTGAGGAGACAGTTCAGTGTAAGGAGCTCTGGAGAGCACTAGACAATTCAAGAAAAAGTGAGATGAAGGAATTTTTTCCTCTGTGTCTGGCTATGACTGCAGCTACTACTGACCTTTGGATAAGAATGACAATAATCACAAATTCATGTGGCCAAATGGCTCTGAGTGTGTGAGCTCTTTGGCCAGAGAAATGCTCTGATACCCTTCAAAGGGGTAAGAAATAGGAAAGGTTCCTGGCCCTTAGGGATAGGGAAGCTCCAACACTCACACCTACATACACAGTTCACATGCTATGTACCCTGATAACAATGAGGAGGGAACTCCCACAATCTGTGGGAGGTGATTGCACAAAACTAACCCTGATGGCATCTCTCCACCCAGGTCAGGACTCATCAGAGGCCAGCCTCATCAGAAACACACACACAGGCCAGGTCCGAGGCAGCCTCATCCGTGTGAAGGACACCAAAGTTGATGTCCACAGCTTCCTGGGAATTCCCTTTGCCAAGCCACCTGTAGGACCACTGCGCTTTGCACCTCCTGAAGCCCCTGTGCCATGGAGTGGTGTGAGAGATGGAACATCATATCCACCCATGTAAGTTCTGGACCCAGAGGATGTCTGGCCTTGGAGTGAGCAGTTGCTCTGATCTCTGAGTCTGAGGTCTTTCCTCCATCTTAGCTCTGTGGCAGTTTTTTTCCCATTGTGGGGTGTCCTCCATGCATGTCCTAGAGCAACCTTGCCAGTCTCCTGGGTCAGTGCTGGGCACCCACAGGGAGTTAGATGCAGATTCTATAGAACAGAACAAAGGTAAAATTGTTCACAGATTCAAATTGAGCCCAGTGTTCTGTACAAAAATGGGAGGGATCTCTAGGCATGAGTTATGTGACATATTAAACAGAGAGAGAGACCTTGAATTCAGTGGAATATGCTTCAGATCCTGAGGAGTGCAACATGATGGTTACTTGCTAACCTCATTCTCACAGTCACTGTGACAACCTATAGGGCCAAGTGCCACTCACCAAGGAATGAGGATATGTAACTAATTCCCTCTGGAGACACTGTAGGAAAAAGAAGTTCCCTAAGAGTCTGTACATGGGATGAAGGATTTCTCACTATCTTGTGGGGCAGCAGTGTCCACTGATTCTTTTATCAACTGTGGATACAACACTCCAATATTGCAATCTTAGTTTGTTTTCTGTTGCCATAATAAAGTACCAAGAAAAGTAACTTAGGCTCCAGATTACAATTCATCATGTGGGGGAATTCACAGTGAAGGAAAATTACAGGAGTTGGTCACATCACATGCACAGCTATGAACAGAGAGTAGAAAAAGCTTGCCTGCCTGCCAGTGCTTAGGTCATTTTTCTGTTCTTATACAATTTAGTGTACATCAACAACATACAGCCTGTCATTCCATAGAGACACCTGGAAGTCTGTATATCCCAGACTCAGAAAGGATAACATCCAGGCCTTAGCCAACTGGAGGACTCTCTGGAATTCTGGCTCCATTCAACTTTGATGGAGCCTGTGGCCTTTACCTTGGTGGGAAGGGACCTTAGAAAGGGAATATGGATTAACAGGGCATCATGAAGAGCAGCAGCTGAAGGTGATTGAGGAAAGATCCAGACTCACATTTGGTTTTGACCACCACACATCTCTTGGAATATCTGTGTTATTTCCATTAGGTGTCTGCAAAACTTTGATATGACGAATGCAGAGGGCCTGAAGGATATGAAACTGACTCTCCCTCCCATCTCTATGTCTGAGGACTGCCTACATCTCAACATCTACACACCAGCTCATGCCCAGGAGGGCTCTAACCTGCCTGTGAGTGTCAGGTCATGGTCACCTTGGGGACAGGGTATATTTTTTCAAGATGACTAGAAGGGACAAAAGCAACCTGAGCTCCATTGCAGTGTGGACCCTGTTGAGAAGCTTTACACTATTTGGGTCAAAAACGGCATTCTCAGCCACACTATGCAGATGAAACCTGGGTTAGGGACACAAATCACTGGAGCACTGAATGATCAAAGGCTCTAGCTATTTGATAAAACCAGGACTCATTCTCCAAACTGAGCCCTGCAGAACTGCTTAGGTGCTCAAGGCTCAACACTGAGGTCATCCATTTCTTCTTTTGGATTATCTGCTATACCAATGAGAGTTGATGATCCTTTCCATTTTTAATCTGGAGAGACATCCATGGAGACTCCCATCTAAGTTCCACTATGAAGAGCCTGAGTAATGATGAGATTACTGTATACTTAAAATAATTAATTCAAACTGAGATACATGGTGGGGATGGGGACTAGATATACACTGATGGGGCTACTAGAGGCCTCTGGCCGTGACCAAGTCCCTGAAGTGCTGAGAATCTTTATGTATTTGTGTAGCTGCACAGAGGCACAGCAGTTGATATTCTAGTAAGCATTCCTGCAGAGCTTGGGCTGTCTAGGAGCTTGCTGGAATCTCTCTTGACTGCTCCAGGTGATGGTGTGGATCCATGGTGGTGCACTGGTTGTAGGCATGGCTTCCATGTATGATGGATCCACTCTGGCAGCCACTGAGGATGTGGTGGTGGTCACTATCCAGTACCGTCTGGGTGTTCTGGGCTTCTTCAGGTAATTTCAGGGCTGGGCTGTGCAATGGCAGCTGAGAAGAACCTAGACAGCACTTGAATCTATGTCTCTTCTTCTTCTCAGCACTGGAGACCAACATGCCAGAGGCAACTGGGGCTACCTGGACCAAGTGGCTGCCCTACGCTGGGTCCAGCAGAATATTGCCCACTTTGGAGGCAACCCTGACCTTGTCACCATCTTTGGCGAGTCGGCAGGTGGCACAAGTGTGTCTTCACATGTTGTGTCCCCCATGTCCAAAGGACTCTTCCACAGAGCCATCATGCAGAGTGGAGTGGCCCTGCTGCCTGACCTTATCTCTGACACCCATGAGATGGTCTACACTGTAAGTGCCCTCAACCATCATAGCCCTAGTCTGCCATCTGAGCCTTCATGGTCTTGTACTCTGGTCTTCTGTCCAGTGGGGAAAATAAGGACCATGGGAAATAGTTTTCTTTCCAATAATTTCTCAGAAACTCAGGGTTTAGCATCTACTCACATCTATCTCATACTGGGTGAGTATATTATTGACCAGCAAACTGCTCCTAGCAGCTTCCATCTTTGGCAAAAATAAATATGCATGTGCTTGGGAGATGGTTCAGGGTTTTTTTTTTAATGTGCTTTGGTATTGAAACATCGCTGAGTACATTTTTTTCTAAGCGTTATTTACCTATGTATTTTATGTATGTGAGTGCTCTGTCTTCATGCACAACAGAAGAAGGAATCTGGTACCATTACAATTGGTTATGAGCCACCATGTGGTTGCTGGGAATTGAACTCAGAACCTCTGGAAGAACAGGCAAGTGCTCTTAACCGGAGAGACATCTCTCCAGCCTGGTTCAGTGGTTTTTTATTTTATCATTGTTTTTTATTTTTTATTTTTTAAAGTGCTTAGAGTGCATGCCTGAGGACCTAAGTTCAAATCCCCATAACTCAGAAAAGGCTGGGCATAGTAGCATGTATCTGTATTTGCAATGTTCCTGTCGTCAGGTGGGAGGCAGAAACATGGGAATCCCTGGATGAACACAGAGCAGTTCAGCTAGTGTAGGGTCAGCAAAGGAGAATATACCCTGTCAAATAAGGGGTGTAGGGTTTCTTGAAGAGGGGAAACTTTGTCCCCCGACATTCACATACAAAGGTTGGAACTTATTCTTCTCTCATATATAAAAGAGGGGTGGAGAAAAGAAAACTACCAAAACCTAAAATGAACAAGCATGCACACAGAAAGGGTTTCTCTGTGTAGCTTTGCGCCTTTCCTGGAACTCACTTGGTAGCCCAGGCTGGCCTGGAACTCACAGAGATCCGCCTGGCTCTGCCTCCTGAGTGTTGGGATTAAAGGCGTGTGCCACCACCGCCCTGCTCATAGTTGTTTATAAGTATTTTTTTTTAAATTTTTATTTTGCAATACAATTCAGTTCTACATATCAGCCACGGATTCCCTTGTTCTCCCCCTCCCACCCCCTCACCTTCCCCCAGCCTGCCCCCCATTCCCATCTCCTCCAGGGCAAAGCCTTCCCCGCAGACTGAGATCATTCTGGTAGACTCAGTCCAAGGGTCCTTTTAATAGCTCTCACCTATGAGCAGTAGGACAAAGGGAATGAATTTATACTTATTGCAAGCTACACAGAACACACAGTAAGTTTGAGAATTAGGTGCAATCGCATCTAGTTGGAAGTAAGAAAACTTTCCCTGCTTGTTTCCTTTACAGACAGTGGCCAACATGTCTGGATGTGAGACTATGAACTCAGAGGTCCTGGTGCGCTGTTTGAGAGGCAAGAGTGAAGCAGAGATTCTGGTCATTAATAAGGTTCATATAATTGTCTGTGTGGAAGAGCCTCATCACTCTTTGTGTTCTTTTAGTTCTGTGTACAATATGAACACCAACATAGACTGTTCCAAGTGTAGATTCCCTTCCAGAGTGAGCTGAGCACCCTGAAACTAGTGAGAAATGGGAAAATGGTAGCAGTAACTCAGTGGATATCGGCATATGTATTTCATTGACCTTCAGCATTGAGTTTTATTGTCTCTCAGGTTTTCAATATCATCCCTGCTGTGGTGGATGGAGTGTTTTTTCCCAGGCATCCCCAAGAGTTGTTGGCTTCTGTGGATTTTCGCCCTGTCCCCAGCATCATAGGTGTCAACAATGATGAGTATGGTTTGCTTGTCCCCAAGGTGAGTCTCTGTTCCAATCCTCTGGGAGCCTGGAGACTCATATGCCAAGCAGTAGGAACTCAATACATCTTTAATCCATGTCCATCAGAACCCACACTTAACAGTGTCTTCTGCTTTCCAGGTCATGGGTACTACTCAGACAATAAAGGAAATAACGAGAGAGAACCTGCAGGCTGTTCTGAAGAATACAGCAGCACAAATGGTGAGATATCTCTGGTCCTGTCCAAATAGAGAGGTCCCTCATATCTCCTTCTCAAAAAGATTCCTATTAATAAAGGTCAGTATATGTCTCAGTCAGGGTTTCTATCGCTGTGAAGAGACACCATGACCACAGAAACTCTTATAAAGGAAAATATTTTATTGGGAGTGCTTATAATTTCTAGGGTCTAGTCCATTATCCTCATGCTGTGACATGGTGCTGTGCAGATAGACATGGTGCTGTAGAAGGAGCTGAGATTCCTACATCTTGACTCCCAGGCAACAGGAAGTGGTCTGAACCACTGGGTGTGGCTGGAACACATACCAGACCTCAAAGCCCAGGTTCACAGTTACACACTTCCTTCAAGAAGGCCATACCTGCTTCAACAATGCCATACTTCCTAACAGTGCCACCACTCTCTTAGGGGGATAATTTCTTTCAAACCACCATAGTATATATGTGTGATTCTGTGTGGGGTAACCTGAGAGCATAAACCTTTTTACCTATACTCTATCTCATCCCAGGCCCTATTCTCTCCATTCCAAAGGCTGTTACTTACCTAACCAACAACATGCCTAACCTCATTCTTCCTGCTCTCCTTGGTGTAGATGCTGCCTCCTGAGTGTGGTGACCTGATAATGGAAGAGTACATGGGGGACACTGAAGATGCCCAGACCCTCCAAGCACAGTTCAGAGAGTTGATGGAGGACTTCATGTTTGTGATCCCTGCACTCCAAGTAGCACATTTTCAGAGTGAGTACATCTGTAACAAGGCTTAGGGGATCAGCTCAGAGATGTGCACCACAGGTGAGCACTGTGGAGCAATGTGGTATCCAGGTCTCCTCATGTCTAGTTAAAGAGAGTGACATCTAGGTAGAGAAGAGAAAATGGGTCACTAATACTCTATTGACTCTTGAAACAACTCAGCTGGGAAGGCTATGAGCATCCTGTAGCCAAGGGCTTTCTACAGCTAGTGCTCCAGCCTGTAGCTCCTCCCATTTAAATTTGATAAGTCCAGGTGGCTTAACATCAAGGTATCTTGTCATCAAATCTGTTTCAGAAGAACTTCAGGTGAGGGTCTACTAAATCACCATTTATACCCACCTGCAGGTTTCCATGCCCCTGTCTACTTCTATGAGTTCCAACATCAACCCAACTTCCAAAAGGGTATCAGGCCACCCCACGTGAAGGCTGACCATGGTGATGAGATTCTTTTTGTTTTTGGGCCCTTCTTCTTTGGCATTAAACGTGAGTCTTCTTTATTTTCCTTGAAGTGAGTGAGTTCACAGATGATCCCCTGGGGTCTTCTGAGCTCTCAATCCATTTGAGGAAACCTATGCTCTGGGAGAGAATAAAATCAAATGTATACAATATTATAGCCTAAAAAACTAACTGGGATTAGAATCTGCACCTGTCCCAGTCTAGCCTGTGATGGAGACGACAGAACATTTGGGTAGGAATTGAATTAGAGGCATGCATGGATGCATGGATCATGGATACTTTATAGTGAAGACAGGAGGCAACAGAGTTGGTGGTGGACAACAGTTGGGATTGAGTGTGAAGTATAAGCTAACAGTTATGTCAGGTGACAGGGACTTGAACATTTGCCTTCCTCATGACTCCAGCTGACCTCACTGAGGAGGAGGAGCTACTGAACAGGAGGATGATGAAGTACTGGGCCAACTTTGCAAGACATGGGTGAGAACACAACCCTCTCTCAACCCTCCAGGTGTGGGTCCCTACCTAGGGTTCTCTTTTATGTGGAGATCTCTTTAGCATGCATGGATCTTCCATCACATGATAGAGTTTTCTCTATCCAATAGCACCTTTACACAGATACTTTGTAGCTATGAGATACTTGGTATGTCACAGTGACCTGGCTGGTGGGCCATAGTGATATAGTACTGCTCTTTAGATCTTGTTTCTTAGAGAGAGACATAAAATAGTTCAGGTTCTCTTCCCTCATATGGAGCAGAAACTAGTGGGTGACACTTCTATACCTTTATCAGGAAACATGCCACAACAACCCCCTTAACCACTGGCCTAATTGTTCCACTGCTATGACCCAAATCAGGGTTTCAGACTTTGGATGAGAGTGACTTCACCCTTCCCTTTTGGGTGGCATATCCACAGGAATCCCAACAGTGATGGTCTACCATATTGGCCCAAGTTGGACCATGATGAGCAGTATCTGCAGCTGGACATCCAGCCTACTGTGGGCCAATCCCTGAAGGCCAGAAGGCTGCAATTCTGGACCAAGACTCTGCCCAAGAAGATCCTGGAGATACAGGGAACTCAGAACAATCACATGGAACTTTAGTGCCATGTGTGAGGAATGGTATGTTGGGTTGCGTGCTGATGGGGTCAGCTTGAGGTTCCCAATAATATTGAGTAACCTGGGTTGATTCTAACATTCACATAAACTCTGCCCTTATCTGTTCTACATTTATGACAAATCCTTTGCATGTGACTCTTTATCCTGCTGGGTCATTTTCTGTTAGACCCACTCAATAAATGCTCCAATAACAGTGAGGATTTGTGAGCCCCAAAGTATCCATCTCCTTTCACATTCCACTGGTACGAGGCCCCTTCCATCATTCCTTAAGCTCTCATCTTTGTTGTCTTCTTCTCTAAGACCAAAACCCTCTTTAAGTAAAGCAGAAGCTTTGGAAAATGTTGATGTAGGTTCTTAGAAGAACTAATATTATATTTGTGGGTTGTGTCAAAATCACATGCCCTCTCTCAACAGGTTTATACTTTTGGAGACCATAAGTCCAAAGTTAAGATACCAAGTGGATTGCTGTATTTTGATGACTAGCTCTCTGAACCAAAAATGATACCTTGTGGTTTCACTGATAGATGGGATAATTAGTAGTTCTCATGACCCAGGTCTCCAATAGACCTCACTCTTAATAATATCACACTGGAGTTTCAATATAGAAATATGACTCATAGACACTTTCAGAATACAACATATAGAGGTTCTCATGTCAGTCACTGGATTTGAAAACATCCCAAAGTGTCTCTACCTGTTGTGTTTGTAGATTATATGTCAACACCAATTTCAGTTAAGATAATCTGTCCATTTGTCAATATGATTTCTTTTTTCCACCCTGTGCACCATTTATCTATTCTGTCCCAAAGTAGTTACTTTTGTGTGAGAATTCACTATGCTCATCTTACTTTTCTGAGGATTTATTTTTATTTTTATTCATGAATATGTATGTCGTCTGTGTAAGTATATGACACATGTATTCTGGAGCCCTTGGAGTCCAGAAGACAGCATTAGATCCCCTGGAGCTAGAATTGCAAGTGGTTATAAGCTGATACAGGTGCTAGGAACAGAACTCAGGTCCTTTAGAAACAGTATGTACTGCAAACAGCTGAAACATCTCCCCAGACCCCCATGTCTGTTTGTTTTTGTTTTTTGAATGTGTGGTTTTTGATTAAATAAGCTAATTTAGATCTTTACAAATTTTTATTAAAAGGGACTAATCTGGGGCTAGAGATATGGCTCAAAGGTTAAAAGCACTGACTGCTCTTCCAGAGAGCCCAGGATAGACTCCCAGCACCCACATGGTGGCTTCCAACTGTCTATAACTCCAGTTCCAGGGATCTAGCTCCCTCTGGTAGGTTCTGTAGGCACCAGGCATGCATTTGTGTACATGCATGCATTCATTTTAGTGTATATGTGTGTATGTGGCTTTGTGTGTTTGTATACAATTGTGTGAGCATATGTGCATGTATACATTTGTGTGCCCATATGTGTATGTCAGGTTTTGTGCATGCATTTGTATCTGTCTGTCTGTCTGTCTGTCTCTTTCTCTCTCTCTCCCTCTCTTGTGTGTGTGTGCATGTGTGTGTGCTTGAGACACATTTGTGTGAGTGTGTATGTGAGTCATGTGTGTGTGTGTGTGTGTGTGTGTGTGTGTGTGTGTGTGTGTCCAGAAGAACCAGGTTAGTTACTTTGTGTCTGCTGAGGTGTGTCCTTACTTCCAAGGGTTCTGTAAACATAGTAACACCTACATTTGCATGATCACAACACATCTGTGAAGATGTTTGAACATGGGGTGAGTCCTTCATAGCAGGGAGGGGTGTCAGAAGGTCCATACATGTATAGAGGTTCTATCCCCTGTCTCCCTGAGCACTTGTCCATGTATGGGGGATTTCTCCTTATTTCCATAGTTTCCCTGAAACCTCCTGGCCCCTGTGATAACCCCTTTCTCCTTGATTGTCCATATACATGACTTTCATTCTTACCTCTTTGCTGTTGCTACATATTGTTGACCTTTCTAATTAATATCCTCTCTTTTTCTTTATATCATTATATAAAGGTGCTAAATTGTGATCAAGCTTCATGAATTCTCACAAAACATTTTCTTTCTGTCATTAAGAGGCCAGATCCTTTGTGCTAGAGACTCTGATATGTCCTAGCCCCTTACCTCTGACCTGCTTTCCCTACAAGTCAGCTTTTCCCAGAATGGCAAGCTCTCCCTTTTAAAATCCAGTGCAGGGAAGACCAACCACAGAACAGCCTGGCCATTGAGGTCAAGGTTAAGATTATTGATTGTTCATCATGGACACCATGGGCAGAGAAGGATACCCTCCTCTGTGGCCTGAGCTCATTATTGGGGTCCTGCTGCCAATGATTAAGACACACCAGGCTGTTCAGGTAACACAAAAATCTAGTTCCATGTCTTTGTTCTTAGAAGAGCTGGGATAGTCCATCTCCAAAAGCCCAGCTGTTCCTTCAGAGGGGAAGTTGAGGGAAGAGAGAACATCTGCGTAGGCCAGGAATAGAAGCACAGATAATTTGAAGGGGAGACACTGAATTGATTGACCTCATGCCTTGCTGGCTGGAATTAACTAAGAGACAGACTTTTGGATGGGACTTGACGAGCATTTCCAAGAAAGATTAGCTGAGGGGAGAACCTCCTCCACAGTGTGTCCCACACATAAAGAGGTCCACGTAAACAGCAGTGTTCCTTGCCTTCCTGCCTCTGCCTCTTCCTGGTGAATGAATCTAACTGACTCTGCTGCTGATGATACCATCCATTGATGACATCTGACTCCAGCTTCTTCAGCCTTCCAATGTGTATTGAAGACTAGAGACTGTGAGAATCTTCCAAGACATCAATGATAGATTGGAACTATGGCACTGAACTTCATGGATTAAGCGACTATAGGTGTTCTGAGCCTCTCTAAGGTGCAGATGGCTATTATTAGAGCACCCAGCCCTTGTCATGTAAACCAGCAATTCTAGTAAATCCAATCCCACTCCCCCCCCCCCTTTTTTTTTTTTTTTTTTGGTTTTCAAGACAGAGTTTCTCTGTGTAACAGCCCAGGCCATACTGACCCTGAACTCATCAAGATTCACCTGCCTCTGCCTCCCAAGTGCTGGGATTAAAGGCATGTGCCACTACCTCCTGGCTGTAAATCCCTCTTTATAACATATGCACATTTTACCTCTTCTACTTCCTTAGGAAACTCTGCCTAATACTGCTGCTATAGAAAATCATCTTAGGCTGTGAGCTCAGTGGTGAGGCAGATGGTTATGGCCCAGCTACTTGGAAGGCAGAGACAGGAGGATTCATGAGCTCAGGATTCCAAGAGCAATACATATAATACAGGGTCATTAGGTTTTACACATCAATAATTATATATAAACATGCTTGTATGGCTGTGTGTATATCATAAGTTTGTAGCTTATAAACAATAAAATTTTTTTTCATAAGTTTGGAGATATAGAAGTCTAGGTCCACAATGCTAGCACATTTGCTGTGTGGCAAGGCTAACTATCTAGCCCAAAGATTGTAACTCTTGTCCTCTCAGGATAGAAGATATAAACAATGGTGCCCATGACTTCACAACCTTCACAACTGTTCCAGTTCTTAATATCGTTACCTTGGAGAATCAGCTTCAACATATGACACAATTAGGTGTCACCTGTGACTGACATGTAAGACAATCCACCCATTCATCTATTTATTTTAGAAGTGGTGAGTGATATATTTTAAGGAGATCTAGACCTGTCCCTTAGTCACTCTAGCCTGAGTCTCTCTCTCTCTCTCTCTCTCTCTCTCTCTTTCTCTCTCTCTCTCTCTCTCTCTGTGTATGTGTGTACTGGAGTCTGTTGAAGCTTCTCCCTATCCTCCAAGACCTGGAGATACTATGAGGTTCATGTTCACATGCTCAGGACATCTGTGAATATGTTTGACTGTGAGATGTGTCCTGGGAGTGAGATGGGAGCATCAGAAGGTCCAAAAATGTCCAGGAGAAGAGCATCCAATCCCTGTCTTCCTGAGTACCTGTCCATGTAAGGAAGGCTATTTCTAACTTTCACAAATCTCCCTACAACTCTTTGGTTCCTTGCTACACAATCATTCTCTTTCATCTTCCATAGTATTAATTTATGTTCTTACTTATTGCTGTCCCTAAACCTTTTTTGGGTGCCCTATTTAAAACTTTTACTTAAACTTTATGCCATCCACAAGTACCACCTGCACCAATTGGAAGAATAGATGAGTCACTGATTTCCTAGATAAACTGCCCCAATCTTAGGCACTAAACCCCAGAGCATATCCTGTGGCCCTCCCTCTCCCATCTCAGCCCCAGCAAGGCAGTTGGGCCCTGCCCCCAACTCTGCTGAAATTATACCACTCTGGTGCAGTCCCCAGCAGCCAGTCAACAGGGAAGGAACCTAAGGGCAGGCCACTCCACCACCCATTGGACTCTGTAGCCTACAAGACCCACTGTGCTGCCCAAACTCACTGACCCCATCATCCTCCCCTGGTCAACCATCCCTTGCAACATCAACAGCCTATAGAGGCATAAGCTCCCCCTACACCAGTTGAAAGAACAGCAACTCCTATAGGCACAAGCACCACCTACACCATTTGGGAGAACAGACCCACTCTGCTGCTCAATCCCACCTGCCCCAGCAGCCTCCCCATGAACAACCCTCTCCAGCAACATCAGCAGATCCTATTATAGGCACAAGTGCCACCCACACCAGTTGGAAGAACAGGCACAGGCAAAACCTACACCACTCAGAAGAACAGATCCATAGGCACAGGTACAGCCCACAACAGTTGGAAGAAAGGACCTCATAGGCACAATTAAGTCCACACCAGCCAGAAGAACTGGATGATATACTAGATATAGGCACCAAAATCCACACAAATGTCAGCTGAGACAATCCTACATGACCTGACAACCGACCAGCTAATCATCTGAACCCTTGGCCATTCAGGCCAAAGACAATAAAGGAAACAGACAATATAGGAACAAAAGACCCATCCAACAAAACATCACAAAAATCAACACCTGTACCTATAACTATCTGAAACCCAGATGGGTAAACCACAGTGTAAGAATACATTTACCAACATAAAGAGCAACATAGCACCACCAGAACCTAGAGGTTCTACAACAGCAACACCTGGACATCCCAGTGTGGATGATGCAGAAGAAAACAACCTTAAAAATAGCTTTATGAAGATGACAAAAGCCCTTAAAGAGGAAATGAAAAATTCCCTTAAAGAAATCTAGGACGAGACAAACAAAAAACTGGAAGAAATCAATAAATCACTTAAAGAAAGCCATGAGAAAAAACAATCAAACAGGTGAAGGAAACAGTTCAAGACTTAAAAATTAAAAAGAGGCAATAAAGAAAACCCAAACTGAGGGAATTCTGGAAATAGAAAATCTGGGTAAATGAACAAGAACTTCATATGCAAGCATCACCAACAGAATGCAAGGGATGGAAGAGAGAATCTCTGACACTGAAGATACAACAGAGGAAATAGATTCATCGGTCAAAGAAAATGTGAAATCCAACAAATTCTTAACACAAAACATCCAGGAAATCTGGCACACCATGAAAAGACCAAACCTAAGAATAACAGGGATAGAAGAAGGAGAAGAATTCCAGCTCAAAGGCACAGAAAACACATTCCACAAAATCATAGAAGAAAACTTTCTGAACCTAAAGAAGGACATGCCTATGAAAGTATAAGAAGCTTACAGAACACCAAATAGACTGGACCCAAAAAAGTCCCCTTGGCATGTAATAACCAAAACACTAAACATACAGATTAAAGAAAGAATATTAAGAGCTGCAAAGGAAAAAGGCCAAGTAATACATAAAGGTAGACCTATCAGAATTACTCCTGACTTCTCAATGGAGACTCTGAAAGCCAGAAGGTCCTGGACAGACATTTTGCAGACACTAAGAGACTGCAGATGCCAGCCCAGACTGCTATATCCAGCAAAACTCTCAATCACCATAGATGGAGAAAACAAGATATTTTCTGACAAAGCCAGATTTAAACAATACCTATCCACAAATCCAGACCTACAGAAAGTACTAGAAGGAAAACTCCAACCCAAGGAAGTCAGCTGCACCCACAAAAACACAGGCGATAATCTCACAACAGCAAATCCCCAAGAAGGGAAACACACACTCACACTACCACTACCACAACAAAACCAAAAAAATAACAGGGATTAACAATCATTAGTCAATTTATCTCTTTTTTAAAATAATTTAATTTAATTTTACATATCAGCCACGTATTCCCCTGTCCTCTCCCCTCCCGCCCCCCACCTTCCCCCCAGCCCACTCCCCTTTCCCATCTCCTCCAGGGCAAAGACTCCCACAGGGATTCAGCTCAACCTGGTAGATTCAGTCCAGGCAGGTCCAGTCCCCTCCTCCCAGGCTGAGCAAAGTATCCCTGCATAAGCCCCAGGTTCCAAACAGCCAGCTCATGCACTAAGGACAGGTCCCGGTCCCTCTGCCTGGGTGCCTCCTAAACAGTTCAAGCTAATCAACTGTCTCACTTATCCAGGAGGCCTGATCCAGTTGGGGGCTCCTCAGCTATTGGCTCATAGTTCATGTGTTTCCATTAGTTTGGCTATTTGTCCCTGTGCTTTTTCCAAGCTTGGTCTCAACAATTCTCACTCACACAATCCCTCCTCTTTCATGCCAATTGGACTCCTGGAGCTCCATGTGGGGCCTGGCTGTGAATCTTTGCATCCACTTCCCTCAGTCATTGGATGAGATTTCTAGCATGACAGTTAGGGTGTTTGGCCATCCCATCACCAGAGTAGGTTAGTTCGGGCTTTCTCTCGACCATTGCCAGTAGCCTATTATGGAGGTATCTTTGTGGATTTCTGGGGACCTCTCTAGCACTTTGCTTCTTCTTATTCTCATGTGGTCTTCATTTATCATGGTCTCCTATTCCTTGTTCTCCCTCTCTATTCTTGATCCAGCTGGGATCTCCCGCTCCCCCAAGCTCTCTTTCCCTCGACCCTCGCCCTTCATTACCCCCACTCATGTCCAGGCTGTTCATGTAGATCTCTTCCATTTCTCTGTCATTGGGCAATCCCTGTGTCTTTCTTTTTTTTTTTTTTTTTATGACTCTTTTATTTCTTTTTTTTTTTTTTTTCCTGGTTTTTCGAGACAGGGTTTCTCTGTGTAGCTTTGCGCCTTTCCTGGAACTCACTTGGTAGTCCAGGCTGGCCTCGAACTCACAGAGATCCGCCTGGCTCTGCCTCCCGAGTGCTGGGATTAAAGGCGTGCGCCACCACCGCCCGGCATCCCTGTGTCTTTCTTAGGATCCTGTTTTCTAGGTAGCCTCCCTGGAGTTGTGAGTAGCAGTCTAGTCATCTTTGTTTTACATCTAGTATCCTCCTATGAGTGAGTACATACCATGTTTGTCTTTCTGAGTCTGGATTACCTCACTCAGGATGATTTTTTCCAGATCCATCCATTTACCTGTAAACTTCATGATGTCATTGTTTTTCTCTGCTGAGTAGTACTCCAATGTGTATATGTACCACATTTTATTTATCCATTCTTCAGTTAAAGGGCATCTAGGTTATTTCCAGGTTCTATTACAAACAATGCTGATATGAACATAGCTTAGCACGTGCCCTTGTGGTATGATTGAGCATTCCTTGGATATATGCCCAAGAGTGGTATAGCTGGATCTTGGGGGAGATTGATTCCCAATTTCATAAGAAAGTGCCATATTGATTTCCATATTGGCTGTACAAGCTTGCCTTCCCACCAGCAGTGGAGGAGAGTCAATTTATCTCTTAATATCAATGGACTCAATTTGCCTATAAAAAGACACAGGCTAACAGAATGGTTATGAAAACAGGATCCATCCTTCTGCTGCAGACAAGAAACACACCTCAACCTCAAAGACAGACATTACTTCAGAGTAAAGGGTTGGGAAAAGATTTTCCAATCAAATGGACCTAAGAAACAAGCTGGTGGAACTATCCTAATATCTAACAAAATAGACCTCAAACTAAAATTAATCAAAAGAGATGGAGAAGGACAATTCATATTCATCACAGGAAAAATCCATTATGGTGAAGTCTCAATTCTGAACATTAATGCCACCAAAACAAGAACAACCACATTTTTTGTTTTATTTAAGATTTTTAAAATTCATTTTGCATACCAACCACAGAACCCCCTCTCTTCCCTCCTCCCACTCTCCCCCCCACTTCCCCCCAACCCCCCCTCCTCCAAAAGGGTAAGGCCTCCCATGGGGAGTCATCATAGCCTGGTACATTTAGTTGAGGCAGGTCCAAGCCCCTCTCTCTGCATCAAGGCTGAGTAAGGTATACCACAATAGGGAATGGGTTCTAAAAGCTCATGCACAGGGATAGGTCCTGATCCCACTGCCAGGGCCCCTCAAACAGACCAAGCTACACAACTGTCTCCCATATGCAGAGGGCCTAGTCTGGTCCCGTGCAGGCTCCACAGCTGTCAGTCTAAAGCTTGTGAGTTCTCACGAGCTTGGTTCAGCTGTCTCTGTAGATTTCCCCATGATGATCTTGACACACCCTCCTCCCCACCTTGCTCATATAATCTCTCTTCTCTCTCTTTGACTGGACTCCTGGAGCTAGGCCTTGTGTTTGGCTATGGATCTCTGCATCTGCTTCCATCAGTTACTGGATGAAGGCTCTATGATGACAGGCTATTCACCAGTCTGATTACCGGGGTAGGCCAGTTCAGTCACCCTCTCCACTATTGCTAGTAATTTAAGCTGGGGTCCTCCTTGTGGATTCCTGAGAATCCACGGTACCAGGTTTATCCCTAACCCCGTAATGTCTCCCTCTATCAAGGTGTCTCTTTCATTGCTCTCCAACTCCATTTCTCCCCCAGCTTGACCTTCCTGTTTACTTATGTTCTCGTCTCCCATCCCTTCCCCTCTATTATTATGTGTGGTATGGTGTGTGTGTGTGTGTGTGTGTGTGTGTGTGTGTGTGTGTGTATGCATGCATGCATGTATGATGTATGCATGCAGGTAAGCATAGCTATAAGTGTAGAGGTCAGAGGACAATTTTCTTGAGTTTTGGCTCTGTCTGTTTTGATCTACTGCCCAGTGAGCACTTGTCATCACACGCTTCTGCTGCATGGGTGGAACTTCTTGCCTTTCATGCCAGAATGGACTGAAAGGCCCAAAGTGTGATAACAATAAATCTTCTTAGTGAAGTAGTTTCCCCCTCCACCCCTGCTTGTCTCTCTCTGTCTCTGTCTCCCTTTCTCACTCTCTCTCCAGAAGAAACACTAAAAATTTAGGGAAGCATCTATAACCATATCCATCCAATTATTATATTTCAGGCCCATTATTTTAAGTATTGGCATCTTCACACTCGGTTGGTGTGAGATGATCATTTTGAAGGTGAGTCAACATTATCTCTTCTTTCCTTATTTGCCTTTTTTTATGTGTTTCTGATTCTGGGGATTGGGCCCAAGGTCTTTCACATGCTAGACAAGTGCTCCACCATGAGTTCTAGTTTCAACACCTTTCCCCCCACTTTTTTGGCTTTTTATTTTGAGACAGAGTTTCACTAAGTTTATCAGATGGCTTTGGGCTTGCTCCATAGCTCAGGCAGGTCTTAACCTGTGATCTTTTGCCTCAGACCTCTGAGTAGTTATAATTACAGGACTGTGCCACCTAATTCAGCTTTATTTTCTTTTTTGGTGGTGCTAGGCATTGAATCCAGGGCTTTGTACATAAGCTCTCTACCATCGAGCTGACCTCTAGCCCTACAATTTCTCTAAAGGTTCAACATACTTTCCACGTGATTCAGTGATTCTGCTCTAGGTCTGAATTCTAAAATTTGAAAACATGTGATCATATGAAGTCATGTGTGTGAATATCCACAAAGCCTTATTAAAAGAAGCAAAACCTGTTAACACATGTGCAGGCAAAACATTCATACACATAAAATATATGTCTTAAAAAGTAGCCAGATCTGTGTGGCTAGAGTAAACTTGCTGTACAAGCATGAGTACCTACCTGGGCTCAGACCCTTGCACATATATAAAAGCCAGGCATATGTCAGGCATGGTAGTGAGCACTTGTAACCTCAATACTAAGAAGTGGGGACAAGCAGATCCTGGATGCTAACTTGATAGCCAGTCTAGGTAAATCTGTGAGACCCAGGTTCAGTCAGAGATCCTGTCTCAAAAAATAAATGGGGAAATAATTGAGAAAGGTATCCTAACATTAGTCTTTGGTCTTAACTTATGCTTGTAAGAGCTAATACACCTGCTCATGCACACATGGGAGGTTAGTCATACATGGGGAGGATTAGTCATACATGGGAGGATTAGTCAAACAAGAGAGGCATGGGAGGTGGGGGTAATAGAATATTTAGAGAAAACAGTGTGGTGACACAATTACCCACATGGATGCCCTGGCAAGTGGGAGGTGGTCAGGTGGTACTGAGGTTTCAGGGGGACTGTGAAGGGCAGGAAGATACCTCCCTGAATGAACAGGGCCCCATAGAGCTAGAGGGTAGGAACCCCTACTCCTTGACATGTCTGGATCTCCTGTTTCCCACCACAATCCCATATCCAGGGAGGATCTCATAGATGACTCTTTTAGTAGATATATGCAGTGGTCAAGTAAGTGTGGCCCTCACAGTGTCTTCAGACCAAATGGCACTGGAGTAATGGCAGAAGACAGGACACAAGGAACCTGCCTGGGCCCTCTCCACCTACCTGCCAGGTAGTTCAGGGATCAGCATCCTGTGTGCATACCTAGTCCTGCATCTCACAAAAATGAATCCAATCACCACTTTGGACAGAAATAGAAGAGGATATGGTTGGGGATTTAGCTCAGTGGTAGAGTGCTTGCCTAGCAAGCGCAAGGCCCTCGGTTAGATCCTCAGCTCCAAAAAAAAAAAAGTTTCCTTTATATTTCCCTATTAATTTATTTTATTGGTTTTTTTTTTTTTTGGCTGTAGAGTGCATTTTGCTTAACTCCTCTTTTTTTTTTTTTTTAAATATTTCTTATTTTACATCTCAACCACAGTTTCTCCTGAACCCCACCACAAGGATAAAATCCTTGGGAATGGAATTGCTGCTATGACTTACTTTTTTTTTTAACTTTTTAATTTTTTAAATTTAGCTTCTTTATTGATTTTTTTGGGAGTTTTACATCATGCACTCCAATTCTGCTCAACTCCCAGTCCCCCCATATCCTCCCTTTACCCCTACAGCACCCCTCCACAAAAGAAAAGAAAACCAAGGAAGCAAGCAAGCAAACTAACAAAAACAAAAACAAACCAAACCAAAAAAATCTAAACCCAAACCCCAAAACAACAACAAAAACCTCTTCGCTTCTCCTTCTTCTTTCCTGCCTCTCCAACACCTCTTCATTTGTCCTGGTGGCACTGGGAGCTTCTGTATGTCATACAGTGTACCCTTTTGTCCTATCAGCTTTACTAGCAAATGTTCATTGCAATGAGGCATTGGTCTTGTTCAAGGCCTCTGGTTTCCGGTACAACATCATCACTGGATCCTCACCAAAATTCCTCTGGGATATCCTGTCACCACCCAGAGTCATGGGGATCCTGCGGGTATTGTTCCACAGGACCAGTCCCTTCATGAGCTCCAGCAGGTCCTGGATGGGGTAGATGTTAGGGTGGGCCAAACCAAGGCTTGGCTATGGGCCTGGGTGGTAGCTGAGCTGGTCAGTCTGGGCCACTGGGGGCATCTGCCTCAAGAGAGGGGGCAGAGCCAGGTTCCCTATGTCTAGTCCTCAGGGTCGGTTCACCCTTGCCTGTGGTGAGGGGTGGGGGCTATCTCTCCTGAGTGCAAGGGTCAGCTCTCCTGTGAGGGTCAGGGCCAGCTCACTTGCGGCAGTGTCCAGCGAAAGGCAAGGCCAGCTTTTCCAGGATCAGTGAAGGGCGGGGCCAGCTCAGCATGGCCTTCTGATTTCATCTCCCATAGTTCCTAAGGTCCCCTGAGGTGACCTGGACCACAGATATCAACACAGACCCCAGCTATAGCTGGACCACGGACCCAGACATGGCCCTTGGTAGCAGCTTGGGCCCTGACGACATCCTGGCTCTGGGTGGAAGCATTGGCCCCTCAGGTTGGGGTGGTTCTGGTGGCCACATGGCCCCTGGACATCACCAAGGCCTCATGTTGTGGAGTTCTATGTGATGTTTAGTGCAGTTTGGAACTTGGACTTCAGCACAGACTCCAGCCGTGGTAGGACCACGAACCAGACATGGTCCTCAGCAGCAGCTGGGGCTAGATGTCACTATTGCCCTAGGTGGCAGTGCAGGCCATTCAGATAGGTACAGGCCTTCAGACACCAACATGCCCCTGATCTTGGGTGTCTGCATGGCCTTCAATGTTAACAGGAGCCCCAGACGTCAGCACAGACCCTGGCTACAGTAGGGCCAATAGACCCAGGCATAGTCCTCAGCTGCAGCTCGGGCCTGGATGTCACCACCGCATTGAGTAGGTGCTCAATGCTGCACAGGGTACTCATATCTGCATGCATCTTGGCCCTTGGCACCAACTTGGACTCAGGTGGCTGATAAGACCCTGGGCATCCTCATGACCCTTGGTGGCAACAGGAGCTACATATGTCAATTTAGACCTCGCCGCTATAGGGCCACGGACCCAACATGTCCCTCGGCAGCATCCTGGGCCCGGATGACACCATAGTCCTGGGTGGCAGCACATGTCACCCAGATCTGTATGGCCCCTGCTGTGGCATGGCCCCCAGACTCCAACCGGCCTCAGGCTCTGGCCCAGATCCTGGGCCTCTGTGTGGGCCCTAGTGGCAACCTGGGCTATAGACTTCAACACAGACCCCAGCTGCAACTGGGCCACAGACCCAGGCATGGTCCCAGGCTGCAGCTCATCTTGGTTGACATCCTAGCTCCAGGTGGTAGCCCTGGCCATTCAGATCAGGATGGCTTTGGCAGCAGCATGGCCTCTGGACACCTACAAGGCCACAGATTGCGGCCCAGAACCCAGACTTCCTGTGGCCGTGGGTGGCAACATGAGTCATGGACATCAACATAGACCTCTTGGCTGCAGTAGGACCATTGACCCAGACATGGTCCTCAGCAGCAGCCTGGGTCTGGTTGTCACCATGGCCTCAGGTGACAGAAAAGGCCACCCAGGAAGGCCTAGCAGCAGCATGGCCCCTGGACCCAAATACCACCATGGCCCCAGGTGGCAAGCAGACCACCCCCATCAGTCTACTCCTCACTGCCTTGACTGTGGCCCCAGGTGGCAAGCAGACCACCCCATCTGTCTACTCCTCACTGCCTTGACCGTGGCCCCAGGTGGCAAGCAGGCCTCCAACACCAGCTTACTCCTCACCATCTTCATTTCTTCTTTTTTGCCTCTTTCCACAGTGCACGGTCCACTCCACGTCTCTTTCTCTACCATTTCTTCACCACATGTTTGCTTATCATAATGAGGCCCACAGGTGGGCCCACGGATGTCTTCCTGCCAGCCAGAGCCTGGAGGATGCCAGCTGCCTAGTCCCCGTCTGTTAAATAGCATGGACAGCCCATGTAGTTGCCACTTACTTGTCCATTTCCCGTTGGGCTCTCTGCTATCTGGAGAGGCAGTCCAGTGTGTTTTCATCAGTGTCCCATTAGGTGAAGGTACCCAATCTTAGAAAGTCTTTCTTTTTTAAAAAAGTATTTTATTGTTTAGTTTTTTACATTTATTCACGTGTGTGTGTGTGTGTGTGTGTGTGTGTGTGTGTGTGTACCATAGAACATATATGACGGTCAGAGGACAATGTGGGAAGTCAGTTCTCTCCTTCTACCGTGGGTCCTGTGAATCAAGTTCATGTTGTCAGGCTTGATGGCATGTGCCCTTAACTGCTGAGTCATCTTGCTAACTAGAAACTCTTTTTGTAAGTTACTGGTTCAGGTCTTTGTTATAACAATGGAAGACGGGCTAATATGGGGCTTGTTTGAATGGGGCCTGTAGGAACTTTTGTGTGAATGGAGCCTGTGGGAACTTGTTTGTATGAATGAGGCCTATGGGAACTTGTTTGCTGGCTTAAGGTGGGAAGGGCAAAGGGCTAACCACAAGTCAGAAAGTAATTCCTTGTTAGATATCAAATTGGGTGCCACCATCACCAGAGCTTTTAGCTTCCAGAACAGACAGCAATGAATTTCTGTTGTGTTGAAGCTACTCCACTGTGATAATTGTGCGATAGCCCTAGAATTAACTCTTGGGGCTTTAGTATCTGCTTTTAAAATTTGTCCCTACTATTAGAGGACAGGATCTTGCTGAGATGTGAAAAAGAAATTCAGTCACCCAGGTTACTGAAATCCTCCCTAAGGTACATCACTAGTAGTGGAAGGCCTGAGGAGTGAGAGGAGAGGAAAGGAGGTGGGTGGAGGTGAAGTAAAGGAGGGAGGGAGGGACCCTTGCCTACTGTAGCAAGGAGGAAGGTGTTGTCTATTGGGACTCACCCATCCATAGCCTCCTGTATGTTTGCTGTGTGTAACAGAAGTGATCCGTATCAGGCTTAGCAGGGAACACATACCATGCAGAGGAGACGTCATAATTGTTGGGTATATGAACATAATGACTATGTGAAAGTGTGGATCCCCTCTATGTCCTCTTCAGGTGTCAAAATAACCCCACCTGCACTCAGGAAAAACTGCAACTTGACATAGAGTGCTATAGCTCTGCATGCTTGCCCTCAACCTCTTTCAGTTCCTGCATCTTTTGAGGCAGAGTCTTGGTCCAGAACTGCAGCCTTCTGGCCCTCAGGGCTCGGCCTACAGCAGGGTGGATGTCCAGCTGCAGGTACTGCTCATCATGGTCAAACATGGGCCAGAGGGGCAGGCCTTCACTGTTGGGATTCCTGTGGACACATCCTCCCAGTAGGGAGAGCAAAGATTACTTTAGGCTCTGCTGAACTTGAACCATATCCCCGGATTTGGGTCAGGGCAATGGTCTAAGCAGTTAGGGAATTATGGGAATTTAGAGGCAGGTGTACTGATGTAGGAAAACAAGGAGACCTTACTATTGTCTGTTCTGTGAGGAACAAAGATACATGGCCTGATTTCCCCCTCCTTTCAGAGGTGTGCTCTAAAGAATAGTACCGCAACACTACTGCTCTACACTATGTCACTGGGTGACGGTCAGAGACCAGTATGTACAATTGTTTAAGTGGATTGTGAGGTGCAGATGAGGCTATCATGTGATGAAAGATCCACGATTGCTATTGAAACCACTAACCACAAGGGCAGCCTTGGAAGTTAATCCACTCCTTAGAGGTTAAGGGAGGGGAGTGTTCTCACCCATGTCGTGCAAAGTTGGCCCAGTACTTCATCATCATCCTGCTCAGAAGCTCCTCCTCCTCAGTGAGGTCAACTGCAGAGAGGAGGAGATTAAGGGTTCAGACTCTGGCTTCTCATGCAGCCATTCACTCAAGTTCTGCACTCACCATCCCAGCTGTAACCTACTCCTGGGTCTGGTCCCTTCCCTTCCCTTCCTGCCACCCACAATCCATTTCCTGCACCTGCACACTCTGTCTTACTCATCCCAGCCTCCAATTTCTACTCCCTCAGGCTCATCCTTGCCCCAGAGCATCTCCTTGCTTCTGACCAAAGGAAGTTGGGCATAACCATGCCTTTAGAATACCCTTCTCATGCTGCGAGCTGTAGGGCTTGTCTCTAATGTCAGCACTCAGAAGACTGAGACAGGAGAACTGCCATGAATTATGGGCTACACAGGGAGACCTTGCCTCAAAAAGTCAAAACAAACAAATGAACAAGTAGTATAAAACAACCCATTCTACCACTGTGTCTGATTCCATGACTCATGCAGGTAGGGCCAGCAGGAGGAAACACAGGCAGGAGCGGGAAGGGGGTTGGCTTTCTAACCTCATGCCAGCCTTTTGAGATACATCATGGTACACAAGCCATGCTGTCTTTACTCTGAACCTCAGTTTCCCCATCTGAATATGCCTGAAGGGCCTGCAGCCTAGGGAATAAAGATGACTCACCTTGAGTGCCTCCCCAAAATGATCTGAAGATAAAAAGAATCTCATCACCATGGTCGGCCTTCACATTGGGTGGCTTGGAGTCCTTGAAGAAGTTGGGCCGATGTTGGAACTCATAGAAGTAGACAGGGCCATGGGAACCTGGAGGCAAGGACAGGCTGAGAAAGTGCACTCTCGCCCAGGGATGTCCTTCTTCAATTGTGATGACAAGACAGCTAGCTGGATCTGGGGTCAAAGCTGGATAGAGTTTGGATAGTGAAATGTGGAACCCTAAGCTGGAGTAGGGGCTGAGGGAGGGACTTGGTTAAACCATTGTCTTGGAAATCTTTGCTATATAGACTTATAATATTGTTGTCACTTAGTTTCCTCATGTGTAAAATTGGGAAGATTCCTATGTCTTAAACAAGTCCCAAGAATTTACTTAGATGAGGGATATTAAGTACCTGCTAACAGAGGTCCAATATAGACATGGGTGGGGATCTGGACACCCCAGATTTCAACTGGGCACCACAGCTTTGAGCTGCCTCTAGGCATCAGGCCTCAGTTCCAGATGTACTCACATTGAAAATGTGCCACTTGCAGTGCGGGGATCACAAAGGTGAAGTCTTCCATCATCTCCTTGAACTGCACTTGGAGAAGCTGAGGGTCCTCATTGTCCCCCATGTACTCCTCCATCAGCAGGTCACTAAATTCAGGAGGCCACATCTAGCCAGAGGGACCAGGGAGAGTCAGATTAGATAGACCCTGGGGCAGTGAGGCCACAGCCTCAGGATGAAGAGTAGGGCCCAGCATTGGACAAGTTAAGTCACGAAAGGGCCAGGTTCTGGCGGCACTCAACCCACAAGTACTGTCATGGTTCAGCCTTTGTTCCTGCAGTTTGCTGCATGAGCAGGGTATGATGGAGATGCCCTCTCTCCAGTACTCCAGTACTCCAGAAGCCTCACCATCTGTGCTGCCCTTCTCTGCAGGAGAGCTTGCACGGTCTGTCTGTCCATTTCCTTCTGGGAGTCAGTGGTGCTTATGCTCTAAGTGATAAGAGGAGAGTCTGTGTTGTGGTCAAGGTCACATGGGGCTATAGGACAGGCTTCTTGGAGACCAAGGGCCTTGGACCTGGGCCTTACCGAAGGGATGATCCAGCCATACTCATCATTATTGACACCAATAATGCTGGGGACAGATTGGAAGTCAGCGGAAGCAAGCAGCTCCTTGGGATGCCTGGGCAGGAAGATACCATCCACTGTGCCAGGGATGATCTTGAAGGCCTGAAGGGACATTGGTTGTTAAGGAGGAAGGTCAGGTCCTTGACAATTCTGATGTCAGGCTATAGTCTCCCACTCCCGTCTGTCTCATCCCAGGATTGTCACACCCAGTCTATGAGACCCTACAGCTGCATTACCATATCCTGGTGTTGAGATCTCTTCCTGGGTGCTAGGTTATGAAGGATGGAATGAAGTCAGTGTCCAGGGGCTACCAAGGGTAGGCTACCTTATTCCCTGTTGCCCCTCCATCCTACCATTCACTCCAACCTTGTTAATAGCCATAATCTCCTCTTCACTCTTGTCTCGTAGACAGTTCACCAGGGCCTCTGAGTCCACCTGCTCACATCCAGACAGGTTGGCAACCATCTATAAAGGCATCAGGCAGGGGATGGCTCAGCCTTCCAGGCAGGGAAGGTTTTTTTTTACAGGGTCCCACTTGGGTTCAGGTGTTCCTCAAATCTTATAAGGTACATAGGTATGTAGATGACAGCAGCAGGTGTGATTTCTGTTTCCCTGATGTTTAGAGGTGACAGCCAGAGGAGCTATCACACCTGATGACACGCTTTGCTTATAACACCACAAATCCCGAGCACAGCTTGATGGGATATAAGCCAGTGTGAGGCAGAGGGGAGTAGATTCTAACCTTTAGCTCTTCAGAGATTCCTGTACAGGAGGCAGCTGCCTGGTACCTCTGTGGTCCTTGTACACATTAGTCAGACAGAGAATCAGAGTTTCTGAGGGTGAAAGCTGAGGCAGCAGCTCAGGGATGGGGTGGTTGGGGGCACTCACTCTATAGACTATTTCAGAGGAGTTTGAGATGAGGCTTGACATCAGGGCTACCCCACTCTGCATGATGGCTCTGTGGAAGAGTCCTTTGGACATGGGGGACACAACATGTGAAGACACACTAGTGCCTCCTGCAGACTCGCCAAAAATAGTGACCCGGTCAGGGTTGCCTCCAAAGTGGGCAATATTCTGCTGGACCCAGCGTAGGGCGGCCACTTGGTCCAGGTAGCCCCAGTTGCCTCTGGCGTGCTGATCTCCAGTGCTGTGAAGTGGCAAGGACAGGAATCACAGGGCTGTCCTTATTCTTTTTCAGGCCCCATATCCCAGCCCAGCCTCAGACTCACCTGAAGAAGCCCAGGACACCCAGGCGGTACTGGATAGTGACTACCACCACATCCTCCATGGCTGCCAGCATGGATCCATCATACAAGGAAGCCATGCCTATAACCAGTGCGCCACCATGGATCCATACCATCACCTGAAGAAATCAAGATAGGTGCCATGTGTCTCCCATATAGCCCAGCTGGCTTCCCTTCAGAGTTAGTACAACTTCTTCTTTGAGCAGCTGCCCACATAGACAAATGCCCAGTTAGATATACTGGCATTTTTTGGGTGAGGGGTTCAAGCACAGTCATGGACACAAGCCTTCCTCTCTGTTTGGAGTTCACCTCAGCATCAAAGTCTGACTGCATTATTCTCAGAAACTTTTGTGGGGGATTAACAGGGATATTTCCTTCATTATGTTCCATGAAAATTAGTCAAAAGTGTTCTTTTATAAAAAAATTGTTTTTTATGTTTAATTGGTGTTTTGCCTGCATGTATGTCTGTGGGAGAGTGTCAGAAGCCCTAGAAGTGGAGTTACAGACAGGTGTGAGCTGCTATGTAGGTGCTGGGAATTGAACCTGGGTCATCTGGAAGAGCAGAGTGCTCCTAGCCACTGAGTCATCTCTCCAGCCCCCAAAAGTGTTCTCGAGTCTTATCAATTCAATAAAAATCAGTGGCTAGGTCTTTGGTGACTTCAAAGTGACACTGTTGTGTATTCAATAGATCTAGATACACGTTGGTAGTTGATTAGATTATAGGAAGAGATTTCTCATCAGGGTTCACTGCAGCATGGCCCAGGCTGATCTAATCTTTCTTTATAAGAAATACCTTCTTACCCCAGAATGAATATGACTTGACACTCACAGGCAAGTTGGAACCCTCATGGGCATGAGCTGGTGTATAGACGTTAAGGTACAGGCAGTCCTCAGACATGGGGATGGGAGGCAAGGTCAGCTTCAACAGCTTAAGAGTCTGCATACTCATTGCAGTGATGTCCTGCAGACATCTGGTGACCAACCATGGCAGAGAGTCAGCTCAGGGACATAGGGAGCCCAGAAACAGACCCTCTGGGAAATATGCTTCCAAATATCCCTATGCACTTCCTTCCTGATGTCTTTCTTCCACATAACCATTCTCTAAATTCTTGTCTATCAAGGCCAGACTTTGGGCTCTGGAGAAGCTGAGATAAAGCCCAGACTTCCAGTAAGGTCTCAAGGTTGTTGAGGGGCTTGTATCCTACTTCTCCTGAGGGTAGGAAATCATGACCTTCAGGAATCCTTTGGACAACCTTTGATTGAAGGTGTTGACATTCACCATTTCTCCCTCTAGCCAACCAGTTCTTGAACAGGGCAGCTGTGTCACCCTGGAGTTCATGAATGAGTGGAGGCTAGTTTCCCATAAGGTAGTGGAGACCTCCCTCATTTCAAGTCCAGACTCTTGGGATCCTCATCTCTTCTTTAATCTCCACTTAGAAGCATACATCTTGAATATAAACTTAATGAGATTTAGAATTACTATGGAAACAAACCTCTAGGCTTGTTTGTGAGGGAGTTTCTACATTAGGTTATTTGGGATAGGAAGACATGGCCTAGAAGTGGATAGTACTATTCTGTTGGCTGGTGCCTTGAACTGAATAGAAAAGAGACAGTAAGTTGATCATCAGCACCTCTCTCTCTCTCTCTCTCTCTCTCTCTCTCTCTCTCTCTCTCTCTCTCTCTCTCTCTCTCTCTCTCTCTCTTCCTCACTATAGGTGTAATGTGACAAGTCAGCCTACATTCCTGCTGCCGTGACTTTCCCACCAATTGGGCATTACCCTTGAATTATGTATCAAAATAAACTTCCTTGTTAAGTTGCTTTTGCCATGTATTTTGTCCCAGCAATAAGAAAAGTACCTAACATACATATATACTTATTTCTTGTCTAGTGACATCTAGCCCTGTAGGGGCAGTGGGAGTGAAAGGTGGAATCTGCAAGGTCCTCTTCAAGGACCTAGTTTCTGATGTTGTTAGTTGGGGATCTTACAGGTTCTGGGAGTCAACCCCAACCTCTCCCAGAGACCTTTCCTTGGATATTGGAGAACACTAGAAATAGTCTGATCAATGCCATCCAGATGTCAAGCCTGAACTAAGAGGTTGGCAGAGTCATTTCACTCACTTAATATTAGCAAGTTCTGAAAATACTCTTGGGAATCCCCCTGCATAGTGGAAAAATGCTGTGAGGTTGAGATGAGGAACCACAGCTGTCTGGCCTGGAGTTCACAGCACTCATCGATCCCAGGGCCTCAGGAGAACTTACATGGCTGGATAGGAGGACCCATTCCTCACACCACTCCACGGTTCAGGCGGCTCAGGGGGTACAAAGCGCAGTGGTCCTGTAGGTGGCTTGGCAAAGGGAATTCCCAGGAAAGTGTGGACACCCACATCAAGGTCCTTCATGTGGATGAGACTGCCTTGTATCTGGCCTGTGTGTGTAGTCCTGATGGGGCTGGCTGAGTCCTGGCCTGGGGATGCAGAGGTGACATCAGGGTTGGGCCTACACAATCAGTGGCCACCATAGTAAGTTTTTTTCACCCACTTCCTTGTCACCCTCAGCTCAGCCTTTTCCAAGGACTAAGGACAGCAAACATTATTTTCACACACCTCTTGTTTGTCACAGTGGCCTCATGTCACCACTGTTCATGACTCTGTTGATTTGAATTTGAAACACCGGAGGGGCTGTTGAGTATAGAATGCTAAGATTTGGAGATACACTGGGAGAACTCCAAATAATAAAAAACCCGCCGAAGTGAACCCTGAAATGGGTAGTTATGATATTTTAACTATATCTCAAAGGTTGTATTACAATGGTGACCTGCTTACAAGTTACGCTGGTAAAATAGTAGTAGCACAGCAGTTGTGGGAGTAATCAGTCACTGTCTGATTGGATTTAAGGCCCATTCCATGAGATGGAACCCATGCCAGGAACCGCTTGGGTGGCCTAGAACCTGAGACTAGATAGCCTAGGGACCTAGGGGAAAACAAAATTCTGTTCTTCAGGAATGTAGCAATAAAATGATTCCCAATGACATTCTACTGCACTCATAGATCAGTGTCTTGCTCAGTCATCATTAGAGAAGCTTCCTTCTGCTGTATGGAAACAAATAGAAGAGACCCATAGCTGTACAATGTGCAGAAGTGAGAGACCTTGGAGCACTCAGTCCTTAATGGCATGTCTCCATCAAATATGTCCCCTCAGGGCTCAGGAAACTCTGCAGGAGAGGAAGCAAAAAGATTGTAAGAGCCAGTGGGGATGAAAGACACCAAGGAAACAAGGCCTTTAGACACACAGGACTGACACACATATGAACTCATAGAGACTGTGGTAGCATGCACAGGGCCTTCACAGGTCTAAACCACATGGGATCCCAGCACTGAGAGGGGAAGTGAACACAGCCCCCATCCTTAACCCAGAAACCATATTCAATTGATAACCACTCACAAAGGAAAAATAGTTTTCTCCAATGGAGTCTCACTGGACATATAAACCACACTTAAGTTCAGGGCCCGTGCCCAGCAGGAAATGCCCAACACAAAATGAATGCAATGGTATTTTTGTAGTAGTTTTTCCTCTCATAATTCTCTCTCTCTCTCTCTCTCTCTCTCTCTCTCTCTCTCTCTCTCTCTCTCTCTCTCTCTCTCTCTCTCTCTCTCTCTCTCTCTGTGTTTCAACCTTACAATTCTTTTGCTTATGTATTATAGTTTCCAGTTTTGTGTTTTTATGAGATTTCAGTGTATTTGAATATGTGTGTCTCTGTGTTGAGTGTTTTCTTTGGCTTTTATTTTTCCTGTCAGTTTGTTTTGTCCTACTCATGTTTGTTTTAATAATAATAATAATAATAACAATAAAATCATTGTTAGTATTAGATGCCTGTTTGTTTTCTAATGAGAGAGAGAGAGAAAGAGAGAGAACAAAAGAATGTGAATTTGGGTGGGTAGGGAGGAGCTGGGAGGAGCTGGGGGAGGGGAAACAATCAGAATATATTACATGAGAAAAATCTATTTTCAATAAAAAATTGAAAAGGGCCAATCAAAATTAAAAACCCCATAAACATACCAACTAATTTATTAAGTCTTGATCTTACTTAAACCTTAATTAAAACACTTAGTATTAATATCATTTGGAATAGATATATTAACAGTAATTGACCAAGCTGAATATGAAGGCAGAGCCTGTAATCCCAGCAGCTCTCATGGGGCTGCGGGAGGATGATGAGAATTTGAGGCTACCTGGGCTACATCCTGAGACTCTGCATCAATAATCTTCCCCAACCTTGAAGCCACACAAAGTGCTGGAAGTGTATCTTAGTGTTCCAGTGCTTGCCAGGAATACAAGAGACTTTTTTTTTTTTTTACCTCTTGGATAATGGAAAGAACAAACAAAATAAAACAAAGAAACCTAAACAGATATGTTTCAGCTGGGCGATATGGCATCTGCTTGTAATTCCATCACTCTGAGGGCTAAACCAGGAGGATTCAAAAGTTTGAGGTCATACTTGACTATAGATGAGTTCAAGATTAGGGTGGGTTACATAGACAGACTGTGTCTTAAAACATAAAACAAATCAACAACAATAACAAATCTAAAGAAATCACAAGCATATAGACAAGATAAAAAATTTGAAAAGAAAATTGATTATAGTGAGAATTAACTAACTAACTCTCTCTCATTTATCTATCATCTATGTATGTATGTATGTGTATGTGTGTGTGTGTATATGCATGCATGTATGTATGTATGTATGTATGTATGTATGTATGTATGTATCTATCTATCTATCTATCTATCTATCTATCTACTTGTCAGTTTTTTTCTTCTCCTTCCCTATCTTCACAGAGAATATTACCATATGTGATAACTGGGGTTTGCATCAAATAATGGCAGAAAGAGCAGGATGCAATCCAAATACTACTAGGTTGTGCCAGACCTAAAATTGCTGAAGGTGGATTTTGGTCACTATTGCCTCACTAATTATTTCTTCCAGCCCTAGAGCATCTCATTCCTCCATGCTGTGCAGGCCTCAGGCAGCCCTGGCCCACTATGTGCTTCAGGGAGGAAGGATGTATCCAATCAGGGCCCCTTCCCTTGCTGTTGTTTTCTCCTAAACCACTCACTTCTCTTGTACCTTCTGTCTAGTTTCCTGTTTCACTTGTATAGAATTGGCTTATCTAAGCCAGGATTACTGGGGAAACAAAGAACACAGGGAGCCATTGCTACATCACTCACTGTAGTTTCACATGGATCAACCAGTTTCAAGTCACCTGCTCAGGAAAGGCCAGAATGGGCAGTCACTTACAGTCAGAGAGGGCAAGTTCGTACTATCTCTTCGTTGTGGTTTGGATATGGTTTGTTTGCTAAAATGGCAGCACTGAGGTGGTAGGTCTGTAGAGAGGTAGGATAATGGAGGGTGATTGGATCATGGCTGCCCTCGAAAAGGCTTTGTGCTAGTCTTTTGGAGTTAAATTAATCTCACAGGTGTGGACTACTTTTTTCTGAGATTGGCAGCAGGTTGTAATCACAGTCAGCTTGGCTCCTCTTCTCTCTATTGGTTGATCCTTGTTCATATTGTCCATCCATGGGATGTTACTGCTTTGAGTTGTAAAAGAGCTCCAAGATCCTTATCACCAGGGAGGGGATCACCAGGGAGGGGATCACCAGGGAGGGGATCACCAGGGAGGGGATCACCAGAAAATCATCATGGATTTTCTGCTTTCAATGCTATGAATTAAAGAAGCACTTTTTCTTTATACATTATCCAGTGTTGGTTGTTTATACATTATCCAGTAAAGACACACTAAGAAAATGAGAACTATCCCACTGTAAACTAGAGTGAAGGCCACCTGTGTTACAGTATTACAAAGACGTTGGCTGCACTGCATCCATACTCTAATGCTCATAGAAAGCCAACTTTAAGAGTGATACCCAAAAGTGTTTGGAGAAATAAATTTCTAAGTAAACTATAGAGGGAACTGTTTGAGTCTTCTGGGCCATATCCAGTGAAATTCACAATAATCCCTAGAGAGGGAGGCAGAGTTTAGAAATCTGAAAATTCACATCATGTCCATGTAAAGAGCAGATAGGTCTTTGGTAAGAATGTGAAGGCACAAAAGAAAATACTATGGGTAGAAGAAGCCAGGCTCAGAGGAATGCCCCAGAACAATGGGAAAGGCACTCTGGAGACAAAATAGAAACTTTCCATTTTGCCAACATCTTCCTCCTCTAACCTCCTATCACAAGCAGAGAGGCTTGGAGGGTTCAGGGAATGGGCGCTCTCCACATGCTCGTTGTTCAGGCTAGCTTTAGGATTCTGCTTCTCACATTCTGGTATAATGATGTACATCTGCTCTAGCCATGGTTGAGCCAGTCTAGGGATGGCTCTTGACATTGATCCAAGGGGGTCAAGTATCATACCTTGGTGGTATTTATCTGGTACTAATTTGTCGGACACAGAATCCAAGGACTATTAGGTCATAGCAGGTTCCACTGAGATTTCTAAGAAAAAATCTGGGAGGATCCACCCAACCAACACTGCCAAGATTTCTCACTAGAATGCCCTGCGAAAGATGTAAAAGTGGGAGCATGGATCTTGAGATTCCAGAACTGTAAAAATACAGGCAATTGTCAGCAGCAGCCTATGAAAGCCAAGAGGCAACAGTATACACCATGAGAGAGCTATCAGGTAGGCTGCAGCCAAAGTGCTGGTTTGAATGAGAATAGTCTCCATAGGCTCAGATATTTGAATATTTGGTCCCTAGTCGGTGGTTCTGTTTGGATACTTTTGGAAGGTGTGGCCTTGCTGGAGAAAGTCACTGGGGACAGGGCTTTGAGGCTTCAAAAACTATGCATCATTCCCAGTTTCATTCTCTTGCAGTTTGAGATGTGAGCTCTCAACTGTATCTCTCGCCATATCTGCTGCTGACTACCATGCTATTCTTGCCATTCTGGACTCATATCCTCCTGGAACCATAAGCCCAAATAAATCCCTTCTTCTATAAGTTGCTTTAGTCAAGGTGTTTCACCACAGAAATAAAAAAGTAACTAATACAGCAAGCAGTATCACATGACAGAGGTGGGGATACCTGAGTCCCTGGGGTCCACTGCCTGCTCTCATTGGCACAGTATTTTGGGCTTACAGTTTTGAGAGGCTATCTCTCTTGCTTGGTTTTGAATTTGCTTGGGCCCTTTTCTCTTTGCCTGTTCATCTGTTTTGCAACGGGAATGTCCTAGTCGGGTTTCTATTGCTGTGAAAACACTATGACTGAAGGGAACTTAGAGGAGGAAAGGGTTTATCTCATCTTACAGACTACAGTCCTGAAGGGAAGGCAAGACAAGGCAGGAACTCAAGGCAGGAACTGAAGCAGAGGCTGTGGAAAAATGTCGTTTACTGATTTTGTTCTCCATGGCTTTCTTACATATAAAGAAGGACCACCTGCCCAGGGGAGGTATTACTCACAATGGGCTGGGCCCTCCCACACTAATAATTAATCAAGAAAATGCTCCCTCAGACTTGCCTACAGGCCAGTCTCCTGGAATTGATTTCTCAGTTGAGATTCTTTCTTCTCAGATTTGTCTAGGAATGTGTTAGGTTGACAAAAATCAACCAGTACAAGGATTACTCTGTGCCTGTTTCAACATTAATTATTAAAATAATCAGACTTGTTTTTTACTTTAAAGGCTCCCAGCTAGAAGGAATTTTCCTTGAATTTCAGATGGGATTTGGGACTTTGGAATCATGCCCGAAGGAGTTAAGTCTTTGGGACTGAAAGCATGACATGCTCATACTTTGCACTGTGAGAAGGACATGAACCTTGGGGCTAGGACAGAATGCACTGATTTGTATATGTTTTGTACCCCCAAAGATTTATATACTGGATGCTTACTATAGGGTGCTGCTGTTGAAATAGTGAAACCTTTAAGAAGTAGGGTGTAGTGGGAGGTGACTGAGTCATGGGAGCCCTCATACAGGGATTACTGTTGGATTTTTGAAACAGGTTAGGTCTTGCAGTGAGAGTGAGCTGTCAGACAAGAGTGACTATGGCCATTCCCAGGGCATATTGCTTCTTCTTTTACCATGTGATCTCTCGCCCATGTATATCTACTGTGAAATGTCATTGGCATGTTGTAACATAGCTAGAAGGCTCTGAACAGAGCCTCGCTAGAGTGAGCAACCTGATTGTTAATTTTCAAATTCTAAATTTTGAGCTGAACAAAACCACTTCCTTTGACCATTATGTGGCTTCAGGTATTTTGGCACAACTATCCAATCTACTAAGATGTCCAAGCCAGAAGGCACACTCCCCTTTTCTGTCACATGTTCATGTGGAACGAGATCTCTGTCCATGTGATTTCACTTCAGTTACCAGCTACTGAGGCCTCATGTTGTGTTGTTATAGCAATGGACAAGAATATGGTAGAATATCCATAATTTTAGATTCGTTACATTAACTGATTACTTTTGAAGTGAAGCCTTCCATTAGGTGGTACTAGGGAGCTCTAACACGTAGTAGTGTGAAGTGATCTCCTTGCTAGGAAGAGTTAAATCGTGGTGCCAGAAATGGAGTGAATTTGTAATTATTTTGGTTGAAATCAAGGGCCAAAGCCTTCATCTATTCTAAGACAAACTCCTGAGCCCTGTGTATAAGACCCAGGGACCTTGATGTTTCCTGTAGAAGAACCAGGAGTGGATGAGACAGAAGAGGGTGGGATCTACGTTTGTGCTCTCCTATGACTTGTTAATGATGTTTCCTGATACGGGTTAAATAGCCAAGCACTATTAAAAATGGGAGCCATTAAAGAGGGTAGGCAGATCTCTTGCCTGGAAGGTCCTGGTGACTTGTGAGAGCAATGTCAAATCAAGTGTGGGAGAAAGGCCATTGAGGTAAGGCACGAAGAATAGGTGTGTGGAAATTGGAAAACTGGAAAAGAGTGGTATGAATTAGGGCCTTCAGGAGGGGCCCTTGAGGGGAGAGGATGAAGACTGAGGGACATGTTCAGAAATTCTGCCCATTTAACTCCAAATAAGGTGGAAACTACTTGGCAGGCCCAGAGTGCTATCACCTTTCCCTTGGAAGCCAAGTCTCACTGCCGCCTCAGGCTAGGCCAGACATACGATGTAAAAAGTACCCTGGGTCCTTTCAGAGCCAATTTTAGGTACAGGATATTGAGCTCCTGTATCCTCAAGGGTAAGAAGTTTCACTTGAATATCTCTGAGAAAGCCATGCTACCCCTCTGGCCAGGGAAATGATACACCAGAGTCTAATGGCCGTGGAGGGTATCGTCATGTTGTTTAGTATACGTGCATAGCTCGAGCTCCAGTCCCAAACCCAGGAGGCAATGTCATGACTCCCCATCTAGAGGCTGCTTGCTGTCTGGCCCTGTCCATTTGCCATTTCTCAAACCCCCCTCATTCTCAGCTCCTTCCTTGAAGTTGGGCATCCTTAGGCATCCTCTCTGCTCTATGGCTTAGGGGGCCCACTCTGACTCTTGGGGAGCATCATACAAGTGCAGGGTTCCTGAGCAATGAACTCCACCATTTCAGCCACTCCTTGCCCATTTCCTCCCTTAGTCTCCACTCTGCCTCTGCACAATTTGGCAGCTCTGACATGGTTCCCTGTCACTCCCACGAGAGCCTCACCCTGAACCTGGAGGAGAAGCAGGAGCCCATAGGCCATGGTGGTCAGCCGATCGGGAATTCGTTCCAGTCCCATGGTTGGTGCACAGGAGTGTGTCTGAATCCTGTAGGGCAGGTCAATCTTTACCAGAAGGCATCCGAGGACCAGAGCTGGAGTTTGGACCCAGCAGAGTGTGGGCAGGGCTCTGGGCGGGGCCTGGGAGGTGGGTGTTTCAGGAGAGCAACACTGAGTAGGCTGGGCTTGTGAAAGCCCTAATCAGCAGACAGGGACTGCGATCCCCTCCACACTTTCTGTGTTTCTTTTGGCCTCCTCTGAAGGTGCTATGTGTATCAGTAGCCTCTTAAACACAGTGACCTGCACCTGAAACCTGCAGTCACTAAGTTTATTGACATGACAGTCATAGGTCCAAACACGACATTGGGGATGAAAGGCCAGAGCTGAAAGTTGTAACTGGAGATGACAGAAGGGCTTCTCTAAAGTGACACACCTTCAGTGACCCACATTAGAGAATGAACACACTTATTATGGGATGAAGGAAACTTGGAGAGCAAATACATGAAGTTACAACATGAATTTCCCTTAACTCTGAAAACTCCTCCTTAGTTTCTGGACTCATGATTTACTTTGTTCCCTGCCCAGGTCCTTTAATCCTCATAGTCATGGTCTGAAAATCTATATGGATTCTTCCTTGGTCTCATGGACATTTCTGTATGTGTGTCTACACACACACACACACACACACACACACACACACACACATAAATATATTATTGAATGAAGAAGAAACTCAAGAGCATTTCTGTGTATATTGGAAGGGTGATGAAAAACTTACAGCCACAGAAACCTGGAGGAATAGAGAGAGAAACAGAAACACACACAGAGTCAGAGTATAGAAAGACTGAGATGGAAATGGGAAAGAAGATGGAAGCCGAAGTTCAGAGTCTAAGGAGGGCAGCGGTGGCACACTCCTTTAATCCCATCACTTGGAAGGCGGAGACAGGCAGATCTCTGTGAGTTCGAGGCCAGCATGTCTACAGAGTGAGTTCCAGGACAGGCTCCAATGAAATCCTGTCTCGGAAAAAGAAAAGAAAAAGAAGAGTCTAAGGAGAGGGCTAGTGAGATGGCTCAGTGAGTGAGGACGCCTGCCACTGAGATTGATGAGCTGAGTTTGATCCCTGGAATCCACATGGTTGGAGGGGAGAACTGGCTTTCAAAAGTTTTCTTCTGCCCTCCACCTGTGCAGCATGGCATGTGTGCACAATGTGCATGTGTGTTTGTGCATGTGTGTATGTGCCCCCCCCCACAGGCACACACACACACACACACACAGAGAGAGAGAGAGAGAAAGAGAGAGAGAGAGAGAATAAAATGAAAAAAAAAAGATATTTAGAGAGAGCAGGTATGTTGACTAACATAAGTAGTTCCAGAACATGGGAGGTTGAGGCAGGTGGATCCTGAGTTTGATTATAGCATGGGTTATACAGGAACATTGTGTATCAACCAACAAAATCCAAATGAGCAAATAATAGCAGTAATAATAATAACAACAATAATAATACAAGTAAACTAAAAGTCCAGGCAAATATCTGCAATACAATATAGGTGCACACCTACCCCTAGTAATTCTTCCAGTTAGGCCCTACCTCCTAAAGGATCCACAGCCTTCAATATAGTAGTCCTCTAGCTATGGGCCAGGCACTCAAAACATGAGTGGGTCACATTTTAATTCAAACCATAGTAACTACTAAAAGTCTAAAAAGCACCCTGAGATTGCTGTTGGTAAAATATCCTGTGTATTCAGAGAAATGAAAGCCACGTGGTAGTGGGTTTACAGTAGTGAGACTCAGTCTTCCCTTCACTGCAGCAGTCTCATCGAAACACTTTGCAGGCTTGCTGTTGGGGCAAAAATGCTGGACAATCAGTCACACAAGCTCCTGACACCAGAGGCCAATGCTGGTTCATGTCTCACAAATGTGACAAAATGAAACCCCACAGACACTGAGTGAGGGTGAAAGTTACAGTTTATCACCAGGGAAAGGAGAGTGTCTGAGAGTGTAAGTGGTGCAAAGGTCCCATGACTCCGGACAAGATCAACGGTCACGAGGGCTCCCACCCGACAGGAAGGGCCCAAAGATTGGTTTACACTGTCCTGTTTTTGCTTACGGTATAAAAGGACTTTGAAAAGAGGAGGGGGATGCAGGGGAAGCAGCAAGAGCTGCCAGTCAGCACACTGTTGGCTGTCTGCCTCTGATTTTTTTTCTAGTAACTAGGAAAGTCTTCAGCTGCATTGGGCAAGTGGTTGTCAGCAGACACCAATCTTTCAGCGATGAAAGCCTTCAGGGTTGAAGCCCCAACCTGAGTGCCTGGCGGGTGCAGCCAACTGCTGGTCTCACCAGGGGCTCAACAATGCAGTAAGACCCCAGTGAGAGTATCCTCCTGCTCAACATTAACCTCATCTATTCCCTGGTGTTCTGGGTAGGCAACACAGAAATCTTCATTTTCAACCCAAAGGTCATAGTGCATTAGGATTTATATTCAGTGCAGTGGTTGGGAAAGGGGAACTTTGCTCTGAGAAAACTGGTCCAAGTACAGCAAGATGGTGAGAGGTAGAGGAATGGGGGAGGTCCTGGGGCCTACAGGACACAAGACACTACCCCTTAATGTCAGAGAAAGTGCTTTAGAGGAGCAAAAGTACAGATAGAGTAGAATTTGGCACCTTTGTTAATGGCAAAGTGCAAGAGACTTTGTACTGCTGGGGTTGAAACATTTAAGGAAATCAATCATGTGGATTATCAAGAATATTATGGGATGACCAAGGAGTCAAGAGGCTTCAGGGAGGATTCATGAAGGGCAGGAAGATACTTCCATACAAGGAGAAGCTTGCTCAGGGTGCCAGGGACAGGAATCTCTTCTGACATCATCCCATTTCCAGAACACACCCCCTAGACAAACATTTTCACAGAGGCAGTAGACTCAAGCAAGCGCGGGCTGCATACTGTCTGTAGAACTCCTGATCTGAAGAGTAAACTTCAGAAAATGGGGCACTGAGAAACCCATGTATTTCTGGCCAATTCCCTAACTCCTGACCCAGATTGAAAGTCTCATAAACATGCCTAGTTCTGCTTCTGCAGGTATTAGTAAAATTTCATATACAGGGACAATATGTAGGGATTTTTTTCATCACTTGGCGTCCTTTGTGGCTGATGTCAGACACCTCTATGAGCTGTGGTCTGAAAGCCATGGGATCAAATTTTTTTGCTGGAATCTAATATCTAATCCAACGCTATTAAGAGTTGTGACTCTGGGAAGATCCAAGAGTGTCAATGTTTGCTCATTCTATTCAGTGAGGGTGCAATGTGAAATCTTTTGAGCCAGAGACCTAACTCTCACCACACGGCGAATCTGATGGCATTTGACCTTGGATTTCTTGCTTTATAAACATGTATACAAACTTTTGCTATTTGTATGTTATCCAGATCATAATTTGTTTAGAGATGTTAGTCTTACTGTGTTGCTGAGGCTGACTTGAAACTGCTGGAATCATGTAATCTTTCTGTCTAGGTCTCTGAATAGCAGGGGCCACAGATACCTACTACAGAGCTCAGCTTGCAATCTGTGAACTTTTGGAACCACAGCCTGACTGAACACATGAAAACAATAGGACTACCGGTTATTAGGTTTCTTTATTAGCTACTTACAAATAAGAAAGCCATGAGACTTGCTGAGAGAAGGTAGGATTTTGACATAGCCCACTTCCATAGAGTCACTGTTTCCAAAGCATCTGTTCCATTTGAAGAAAGTCTGGGGCTTGGAGAAGAGGAGAGCATGAGAGCAGATGAAGAAAGGAAGGAAGGAGCCTGGTCCCAGTAGACTGTGAAAGAAGATTGGGACACTTAGGGGATCACACATCTACATAGTCATGGGAGCATTTACTGAGTGGGTCTCATAAAAGGTGTCCCAGCATGTTGAGTAGTAAGTGATACACTAAGGGTTTGTCATACATGTTGGCCAAATGGATGGCTGTAGAGGTAAGGGATGGTTACAAGACTGTTAGATTCTAACCAGGATTTCTAAGAATTCTAGCATTTCTAAGAATGTTAGGCTGACTCCATGTATACTCAACCCTCTACACCATTTCTCTCACAGGGTACTACAACTCTTTGTGATTCTCCTGAGACCCCTTTAGCTCCTGGATCTTCTGGGGCAGAGTCTTGGTCCAGAACTGCAGCCTTCTGGCCTTCAGGGCTTGTCCCACAGTAGGCTGAATGTCCAGCTGCAGGTACTGCTCATCATGGTCAAACACAGGCCAGTAGGGTAGATCCTTGCTGTTGGGGTTCCTGTAAATATATCACCCAGCAGGTAAGGGTGTAGGTTACTCTTATTATACCCCAATTTGTGTCAGGGCAGTGGACCAATTGGGCCAATGGTTGAGGAGGCTGATGGGGGCACATGTTCTGGTATAGGGATACAAGTGTCACCTACTAGTGTCTGCTCCATGTGGGGCAAGATTATCTGGCCAATTTCATGTCTCCCTCTCAGAGACAAAGTATAAAGAACAATACCATAGCACCTGCCAGGTCACTGCAGTATGACCAGTAACCAGTATGTACAATGTATCTAAGTGTGCCCTGGGGTGAGGAGAACTCTATTATGTGATGAGTTATCCATGCATACTAATGAAGTCATCAACCACAATTTGGAGTCCTAGATAGGGACCCACCCCTAGATAGGGACCTACCCACTGAGGAGGTTGAGGGAGGGGCATACTCTCACCCATGTCGTGCAAAGTTGGCCCAGTACTTCATCATCCTCCTGCTCAGCAGCTCCTCCTCCTCAGTAAGGTCAACTGTAGCCATGAGGAAGACAGAGGTCCAGGTCCCAAACACCTGATGCAGCTGCCTACTTATGCTCTACAATCACCATCCTTCCTTCAGCCTGACCTTGAACTCTAGTTCTCTTTCCCTTCCCCCTTCACCATCCAGGATCCAAGAGCCACCCACACCTCTAATTGCATGCCTCCAGGTTCAGTTCTGCTCCAGTGTGTCCTCATTCCATCTAGCATAGTGTGGTGGCTCAAATGATATGACTCCTATAGACTTCTATATTTTAATGCTTGGTCCCCAGTTAGTGGAACTGTTTGGGAAGAATTAGGAGATATGGCCTTGTTGGAGGAGGTGTATCACTAGAAGGTGGCTTTGAGGTTTAAAAGTTCTGTCTATTCCAGTTAGCTCTCTCTCTGCCTTGTGCTTGTAGATCAGGATGTAGGTTTTTATTTAGCTACTGTTCCAATGTCATGTCTGCCTGCATGCTGCTATTCTCCTATCCATGATGGTCATGGACTCTAACTCTTTGAAACTGTAAGTCCCAATAAATTCTTTCTTCTTTAAACTGACTTGGTCGTTGTCTCATCACAGCAATGGAAAAGTAACTAAGACAATAGATTATACTTGAAGGGTTCAGATTCTAATCTGGGTGTAGCTTTTTGATCATATCCTTTGATCATATCCTCTCCCAGACCCTTGATTTTCTCAACTGGACTGGGAGCTCAGTTGCCCATCAGGTACCAACCTGGGGCCCCATCCAGCTCATGGAAAACAAGAAAAACTCACGTTTCACACCCCAGTAGAAGGACCCAAAGACAAAGGGAACCTCATCACCATGGTCAGCTTTCACGTGGGGTGGCCTGACATCTTTGAAGAAGTTGACCTCATGACAGAACTCATAAAAGTAGACAGGGGTGTGGGAACCTAGAAGTGAGGACACATGGTGACATAGTATTCTCTCACTTGGAGCTTTCCTGCCTAACCCTTGGTGATAAGATATGTTGGTATAAAGTTATCTGGTGTTATAATTGTCAAGTGAGTGGCTCCAGGCTGGAGCACTAGTTATGGGAAAGTGAACAGTGACTTTGGCTGAAGAGTGACCATGGCCTTCCCAGCTGAGTAGTTTTGGCAAATCAATAGAGTATTAGCAACCTCTTTCCTTATCTATATCTGGATAAGATGTCACTCCACTCTCTTATACTAGAATGAAGAAATACTGATGTAACGGTCCTCAAGTGTTTGGTACCAGAGACATGACCCAGACATGGGAGGGGACTAGACGCTATAAAATTCATCTGGGACCCATGGCTCTGAGCTTCCCCAAACTTGGCCTCATTACAGATGTACTCACGCTGAAAATTTGCTACTTGGAGTGCAGGGATAATGAACAAGAAGTCCCCCATCATTTCTTTGAACTGTATTTGGAGGGTCTGGGTGTCTTCAGTGTCCCCCATGTACTCTTCCATTAGCAGGTCACTACATTCGGGAGGCAGCATCTACACCAGGGGGTCAGCAAGAGTGAGGTTAGACAGGCTCTTGTTTTGACAGGAAGCAGCCTCAGTGTGAAGAATGTGGCCAGGGATAAGATAGGGTATAGAGAGAAAGATATAAGTCCTGGGGTGAGCTCACCCCAAGCCACACATACACAAACCTTTATCTCTAGGCATGCTGTCTGAGAAGGATATATAGGGGTCCTTTCTATTGGAGTACTCAAGGGGTCTCACCATTTGTGTTGCTGTGCTCTTCAGAACAGCCTGCAGGGTCTCTCTGGTTATATCCTTTATTGTTTGATCAGAGCCTAGGATCTGGGAGACAGAGGAAGTTTTAAGTGTAAGGTAGGATGGATATGGATCAAGTTTCCACTTCTCACCTTATGAGTTTCCAGACTTTCAGAGAATTGGAACTGTGCCTCACCATGGGGAGAAGCCAACCATATTCATCGTTGTTGACACCGATGATGCTGGGAACAGGGTGAAAATCCACAGAAGCCAACAACTCTTGGGGATGCCTGGGTAGGAACTCCCCATCTACCACAGCAGGGATCATCTTGAAGACCTGAGGGACATCCAAGGTCAGTGGTGAAGGTCAATTCCATACATATTCTGATGTCCACTGAGAAACCCTAATCATTATCCCCCCCATTTTGTTGTCTCAGTTTGCTCCTCCACCCATGACAGAAATTCTTCATATATTAGGATTTCTTGGATTTCATTTTACACACATGATTAAAAGTATACCAAACCATGGAGCAGAAGTAATTTGTTTAGAATAGTAAGGACTGACTCTCCCACATCCCTTTGACCAAGTCCTCCAAGCCACACAATCCTCCCAACCTTGTTAATAGCCAGAATCTCCTCTTCACTCTTGTTTCTCAGACAGTGCACCAGGGTCTCTGAGTCCACAGCCTCACAACCAGATGAATTGGCCACCATCTGTAAAGGGACCAGGCAGGACTTGATTCATCCTTTCAGGCAAGCAGAAGAGTTTTCCCAATTCCAGTTGAAAGGCATTGTGCCCAAATATCACATCACACTTGGTGCTGGTGGATTACAATAAGTATGAAATGACCATTTTCTTGTTGCTCACATGTGACAGCCAGAGGTGTCATTCTACCTAAGCACTTTAAAAAATAAGCTATGTGTGTATGTCTATGAGTGCATGTGACTTCAGCAGCGCCTATACCAGGGTTTGTGTGCAAAGATTAGAGGACAACATTTGGTTGCTAGTCCTTACTTTCCATCTTGTTTGAGAAATGATCTTCTATTATCTCTTCTTGCCTACAAGAGTCTATCTTATTTGTGACTTTCAGAGATTCTCTGGTCTCTGCCTCCTCTCTCACCACTGGAATATTAGGATTACAAACTTGTTATCATATGCAGCTTTTTGTGGTTTCTGGGGAATTTGAACTCAGGTCCTTATGCTTTTACTTACTGAGGCATATCTTCATTCCACATGTTTGTTTCTGAAAATGATGGATGCTACAAGGTACTTATGCGTGCTTATTACACCCAGCTTGCATAAAGTAGAGAGAAGTGGATTTTAACCCTTGAATCTTTCAGAAAGTACTGAAAGAAGCTATTTCCCACACTCCTTGTTTTCCCAACTGAGAAAACTCCCAGAATATCAGAGGGTGGGGGCTGAGGTTGCAGGATCATTAATAGGATGGCTGAAGTGACTCACTGTGTAGACTGCCTCAGAGGTGTTGGAGATAAGGTCAGGCATCAGGGCCACCCCACTCTCCATGATGGCTCTGTGGAAAAGTCCTTGGGACATGGGGGACACAACATGTGAAGACACACTTGTGCCTCCTGCAGACTCTCCAAAAATAGTGACCTGGTCAGGATTGCCTCCAAAGTGGGCGATGTTCTTCTGGACCCAGTGCAGGGCAGCCACTTGGTCCAGGTAGCCCCAGTTGCCTCTGGCATGCTCATCTCCAGTGCTGAGAAGTGGCAGAGAAGGAATCACAGGGCTGTCTTATTTCTGTTCATACCCTACTGCACAGTACAGGCTAGTCCCAGACTCACCTGAAGAAGCCCAGGATACCCAGGCGATACTGGACAGTGACCACTACCACATCCTCAATGGCTGCCAGCATGGATCCATCATGAATGGAAGCCATGCCCATAACCAATGCACCACCATGGATCCATACCATCACCTGTGGAAATCAAGTCAGATGCTAGGAGGTTCCAACCCAGCTCAAGCTCCACCTAGGGTGTCTTCTATTTTACTGAATGCTTTGCCTTAGTGTACTTAGACACACAGATAAAGCTCCTCAGGACATCCTCACCTGGACCATGACAGGGCCCCAGTACCATCATTACACTTGCTAGTCTCTCTCCAACAGAGACCAGCTATCTTACCACAGCAGGCTCTGAATATTTCAACATAGCTGAAAAAAGACCTTAAAACTAACTATATGAAGATGATAGATGTCCTTAAAGAGGAAATGAATAAATCACTTCAAGAAATCCAGGAAAATGCAAAGTCAAATTTAAACAATATCTATGTATGAGTCAGCCCAACAGAAGGTGCTAGAAGGAAAAATCCAAACCGAAGAGGTTAACTATACACTTGAAAACACAGGAAATAATAAATAATCTCACACCAACAAAACCAAAATAAGGGAAGCTCACACCACCACCACCACTACCAACAACAACAGCAACAACAACAAAATTACAGGAATTAACAGTCATTGTTCATTGGTGTCTCTCAATATCAATGGACTTAATTCTCCAATAAAAAGACACAGAATAACAGAATGGATGCAAAAACAGGATCCATCCTTCCACTGCATACAAGAAACACCCCTCAATATCAGGGGTCAATGTTACCTCAGGGTAAAGGGTTGGGAAAAGATATTCCAAGGAAACAGACCTAAGAAGCAATGTGGTGTAGGCATTTTAATATCTAACAAATTAATCAAAAGAGGTGGGAAGGATACTACATATTCATCGAAAGAAAAAATCCACCAAGATGACATTTCAATTCTTAATATCTATGCCCCAAAACAAGGGTACCCACTTTAGTAAAAGAAGCACTATTATACTTTAAACCACCTTGACCCTCACACACCGATAATGGGAGACTTCAATACCCCACTCTCATCAATGGACAGGTTATCCAAACAAAAACTAAACAGAGAAATACTGGCACTAACTGACTTGATAAACCAAATGAACCTAACAGGTATTCTCAGCACTTCACAGAACTTTCTCCAAAATTGACCACATACTTGGTCATAAAGCAAGTCTCAATTGATATAAGAAAACTAAAACAATTCCCTGCATCCTATTAGATAATCATGAATTGAAGCAGGATATCAATAAGAACAGAAACAACAGAAAGCTTACAAACTTATGGAAACTGAACAACTGTCTACTGAATGAAAAGTGGGTGAAGATAGTTATAAAGAAAGAAATAAAAAAACATTTGAAATTCAATGAAAATGAATACATAGCATACCCAAACTTATGAGACATGATCAAAGTGGTGCTAAGAGGAAAATTCACAGCAATAAGTGCCTACATAAGAAAATTGGAGAGATCTCCATGATGGGGAAATGTATAGAGACAACCAAATGAAACTAGTGAGAACTCATGAACTGTGGACCAATAGCTGTGGAGCATGGGACTGGACTAGGCCCTCTGCATAGGCAAGATAGTTCGGTAGTTTGATCTGCTTAAGGGGCCCCCTGACAGTGGGATCATGCATCCCTAGTGCATGAGTGGGCTTTTTGGAGCCCACTGCCTATGCTGGGACACCTTACACAGCCTTGGTCCATGGGGAGGGACTTGGACCTGCCTCAGTTGAGTGTATCAGGCTTTGCTGACTCCCCATGGGAGGCCTTGCCTTGGAGGAGGTGGGAGTGGGGGGTTTGGTTGTGGGGGAAGGCTGGGGAGTAGGAGGAGGAAGGGAAGGGGGATCTGTGTTGGTATGAAAAAATGAATAGAAAATTTCCTAATAATAATAAAAAATTGCAGAGATCTCATACTAGCAACTTAACAGCACACCTGAGAGCTCTAGAACAAAAAGAAGCAAGCACACCCAAGAGTGGTAGATGAGGAAATTACCAAACTACTGAAATCAACAAAATAGAAACAAAGAGAACAATACAAAGAATCAAAGAGTTGTTCTTTGAGAAAATCAACAAGATAGACAAACCCTTATCCAAACTAGCTAAAAGAAGGAGAGAGAATATCCAAATTAATAAAATCAGAAGCAAAATGGGGACATAACAACAGACTCCAAGGAAATCCAGAGAATTATAAGGACATACTTTAAAAACCTGTACTCCACTAAATTGTGAAATCTAAAAGAAATGGATAATTTTTTCAATAGGTATCACTTACCAAAGTTAAATCAAGATCAGAAAAACAATTTAAATGGACCTATAACACCTAGTGAAATAGAAGCAGTCATTAAAAGTTTCTCAACTAAAAGAAGCCCAGGGCCAGATAGATTTTTTTTTTTAATCACAGAATTATACCAGACTTTCCAAGAGTTAATGTATGAGAGAGGATCTATTTTCAATAAAAAAATTAGCAGACCTCTGGAGGCAGAGGTCAAAGATCTCTGTGAGTTTGAAGCCAGCCTTGTCTACATAGTGAGTTCCAGGCCAGCCAGGGCTATATAGAAAGACCCTCAAAACAAGAAAAAAAAAATCATTGGCATAATGGATAGTCCATGGCAATAAATTTGCATGACCTCAGTATTTAGCTCTCAGGCCTCCAGTAGGTAATGTGAAACCTGAGTTGATCAAGGAGCCCCAACCACTAGCTTCTCAGAGTCTCCAGGTCTCTGTGTCCCATACCCAGGGTTTAATTGTGTATCATGGCAGAGAAGGCCTTCCTGGACACCCGGTAGGGAGGGTTTCTCATCAGGGTCTACTCTGATGGGACTCATATTGATTTTGCCCCTTCTAATAATCCTGAAGAAATGTCCACCCCTGAGCTGAGCATGGCCTGCCACTCACAGGTAGGTTAGAGCCCTCATTGGCATGAGCTGGTGTGTAGATGTTGAGATACAGGCAGTCTTCAGATGTAGAGATGGGAGCCATGCTCGAATTCATCCCCTGACTCTCTACATTCACTGTTTCAGAATTTTGTAGACACCTGGGGACAATGGCAGTTATTTTAAGAGATGTGCAGTAGTTAAAAACAGACCATTAGTATCTATTTGCTCTCAGTCCCCCAAACCCCGCTCTCTGGCCCCATGATGTCCTGATAACATGAGATCATATTCCAAAATTTCCTCCAATTAAGGTAAAGATCACAGGCTTTGGGACAACTGGTATGGAGCTCAAACTTCCACTGAGGCTGCCAGATGGGTGGGATCCTTGGATCCCACTCTTCCTGATGATGGGATGTTGATATTTCCTTTAGTTTCTGTGAAAACTATTGGTGTGTGTAATGACACCAATTCTCTTTGTACTCTCTGAGGCCTGAGTATTAGGGTGCTGTACCCATACAGGTGTTGTATTAATAAACAAGGTGGTGGAACATCCTTTGTCTCATATCCAGACTCTGAAGGAACTGTCTTCCCTTGTCAAATCTCCAGTTGGAAGACATATACTTGTTTCTTGGCCAATGGTACCTGGCCACTTATAGGTTGGCATAGTGATTGTGGAGTGTGATTTTGCTAAGAAACGGTCATCACTTTGGCCTTTCTCTGGCATCTGCAGCATATCCCCATCACAGAGAGAATGCAGCTGAAGGGCTGAGGTGAAGAAAGCACTGCAGCCTGCCTCAAAGCTCTGAGCCCCTGCCTGCTCCAGGGCCCAAAGTTTCCTGGGTCTCAGGAGAACTTACCTGGCTGGGTAGGTAGTCCCATCCCTCACACCACTCCATGGTTCAGGAGACTCAGGGGGTGAAAATCTCAGCTTTCCTAGAGGTGGCTTTGCAAAGGGGATTCCCAGGAAGGTGTAGACATCCTCTGTGGTGTCATTCAAGTGGACAAGACTGCCCTGCACCTGTCCTGTGTGGGTAGTCCTGATGGGGATGGCTGACTTTTCACCTGTAAGTGACACATGATATCAAAGTTGGGTTTGGCCAATACCATGGATGTTGCTACTTTCTTGTTATCCTCAACTCAGACTTTTCCAAGGACCCATCTCCCTGGCCACTTGTCTCCACAGCATCATGTTCCAGTTGTGGCAGAATTTGGCAGACCTGCCCTGTTTCCATAAAAAAGTGAGAATCTCCCACACCTGATAAACACGGATTGCATGTTTGTGCTCCTTGTGTGGTACCAAGGCAGCAGTCACTATCAGGGACCAGAGGGCAATTTGCCAACATCTTTCCAGGGTCAAAGGCTCACCCTTATCGCTGGCAGCATGTTGTCTACAGGATACCATGCCACATGACCTATCTGTCCATATAGCTCACTGAGTACATGGACCACTAATACCTGCCACTGATACAGCAACAGACAAAACTTATTGAAATGGGTTTGATAAGAGTGAGGCTACATCCAGGATGCTTCACCCACCAAGAGAAGCTCTCCACAGAATCCCATGTGTTGGAGTGAAGTGTACTTTCAATCAGCAGGCAGAAAAACACAGCCCAGAAAGGGGCAGTTTGTGACCAATATGTAAAAAAAAAAAATAACAAAAATCTATGCATATATTTTCCTTTTTTATTTTTAAATGAAACAATTGGAGTTTATTAAGCAGAGATTCTGATTTTGAATGGCATGTGGGGAAATGATAACACATCTCTAATTACATGTGTAGCCTTTTTAGGAATCACTGTGTCATTATAACAGCCACAGGTGCAAAAATGGGGTTCATAAAAAGTAAAAAAAAAAATTAGTAGAAAATTACCTTGTAATTAAACCTCAGCAAATGTCATCTATACCTATTTAAAACCCAAAAGTCACCATTGATTGGATGACCATCTGACCATTTATGTGATATTTTAAATTTCCGATTTTGCTATGGTAGGAATTGCTGTCCAAATTTATTTCCAGATATACTCCCTCCCCTGATTAGTAATGATGCTGAAATTGTGATATTCTGTTCTTAACACAATTCTACATTTAACACCGCCCCCCAGACAGGTTCTTACTATGTAGCCCAGGCTGGCTTGCAGCTGAAAAGCCTTCTCTACCTTGTCTAGAATGCCATTTACAGGTGTGTGCCTTTACACCAGCTCACACCTATCTTATCTTGATGTCCCCATGAATGAGCCTGGCCTGGATGGGACACAACTCTGTGCTCTCTTATAGTTATCAGTGATTCTCTTCCCAGGATCCAAACAAGAATGTTCAAATAAGCCAAGAGTGAGTTGGGCAGATCTTCCTGTCTAGAACGTCTTGGTGACATCTCAGAACCTGGACAACAGCAGGCAAGAGTCACAGTGTGAAGTCAATATGGCCTCCTTAGGGTTGATTGAGGAGGCTTGGCAGGAAGTCAGCATGGCTCAGGCTTGAATACCTTTGGATAACAGGCCTCAGGGCTGCAAACAGACCCTGGGCACAGTACCTTATTGGCTCACCTTTTTTATAAGCCGGGAGACTTTCTGGCAGGCCCAGAGTACATGCCCTTTGCCCTGGAAGCCAAGTTGTGCCTTTTCCAAAAGTCATAAAATGGGGAAGGGAAACCAGGCCTCTCAGTTGGGCAACTGTTGTAGGGTAGGAGCACTGTATGACTGAGGACCAGGAAACTTCCCCAGTATACTAGGCTGCTTCTCTGTTCAAGCGAGTAACATGTTTGGAACTCAATGACAGCAGGAAGGTATAGTTAATTTAATTATTCCATGGGTCAGTAGCAGCTACAGTCACAGGCACAGCCACACACAGAAGGGGGACATGCCCCATCTGCCCCTTTGTCCCCAACCCTCTGCACTGACTTTCAGGCTCAGTGCTCGTCAGAGCCCCTCTCCTTACTATTGAGTGTCCTCAGGCATCACTGACTCCCAGTGCTACAGGGGTCCCTTTCCCACTCTGTCATCTCTACCTGCTCCTCCCTCCTTGCTGCCTTCCCTGCCACAGTCGCAGCCTCCGACTCTGACAAAACTGGCAACTCTGGTCCCCACCACCCATGTAGGGAGTCTCACCATGCACTTGGAGAAGAAACAGAAGCCCACAGGCCACAGCGTTTAGCCAACCAGGAAGTGTGTCCAACGGCATGACCAGCTCTCAGGCCTGAGTCTGTGCTACTGTGGGATGCACTGTGTGTCATAGCAGAAAGCAGAACATGTGGGCCTCGCCCAGACAGATATTTGGACCCAAAGAGGGATAGGCGGGAACTTGGTGGGCAGGTCAAAGTTGCAGGAGAGCTGTGATGATGAGGCAGAATTCATAGGAGCCAGTGCTCAGCGGGTGGAGCAAAGCTTCTTCTGCTGTGTGCATTCCTTTTTTGGCCTCATTGCAAGGCACAACATGCCTTCAGAAGCTGTTTCCTCTGGATACCAGTAACCCTCAACTCAAACCTGGAGTCACATGTTTACTATTGTTGGAGTCACAGGCCCAGTGTGGGCGTTGGGCAGAGATCAAGGAACAGAAAGTTGTGGAAGTCATGGTTGCTTTCCTAAGGTGTGTACTGTGAGCTTCCCACAGATGAGTGGAATGAATACAGAGAATTGTCCTCTCGCTAAAGGAAGAGCATGAGCAAGCACAGGGTGGGCTCAGCACACCCTTTTCTCCAAAGCTTCTTGCTTTCTGGAGTCTGCATTCACTTCCCTCCTCCTTACAGTGGGGATCTGAAGTCCACACATACCCCTCCCTGTGAAGCCATGCTGTGCAACTGTGGCCATGTATTGTGTTTTTATTATACAATAATGTTTTATTATGACACTTTATACATTTATGTAATGCTTTTAATCACACTCACCCCCAGATATCCTCTCCTGTCTTCTTCCAACTCTCATCAATGATCCCCTTCCCTTCCAATATTCTACTTCCCATTTTTAAGTGTTTTCATTTTAATTTTTAAATTTTATGTGTAAGGTTTTACCAACATGTATGTACATGCACTTTGTGTGTTCCTGGTGCTCAAAAAGTGTTGGATCCCCCGGAGCTAGAGTTATGGTTATGAGCTGCCATGTAGTTGAATGGGACTCAGGTCCTCTGTAAGAGCAGCAAGTGCTATTAATTACTGAGCCATCTCTCCAGCCCCAATTTTATTTTCACACTCTCTCTCTTTTTCACTTCTTCCCTTCCTACCACCCCCCCCCCCTCATTCATTTTTTTTTAAAGCAGGTGTGACCTACTTTATTCATCAGGACATGAGCCACCAGGCAGATGCTGGCACACATGGGACTTAAGAAGTAGGCATACAGGTTTACAGATAGACAACACATACAGATAGGCTGGTGAAGACATAGGCACCCAGATTTGGCTTCAGTTAGTCAGCAAATCAGCCCCTTTACATATTCATGGAAAAGCCTTTACCCATTTCAACAATGTCTCTACCATAACCAGTAAATATTTAGTCTTTTTTATGGGTGGCTTGAGGGTAAAATAGAGCCTCCCCCCGAGTCCGGGTCAGACTTACCTCTGGCTCAATGGGTTGAGAAACGCAATGCCCTGATGTCCTTGGGGCATGTCAGGCAGGACTGGGTAACCTCATGGAGATTTCTGATAAGGGACAAATCTTCAATTAATTGTGAGAGGAAATTAGGGGCAGTATCTCATATGGAATTGGTTATGGAGGGTTAAAATGGTAAGTTTTTTTCAGGTAAAATTATTTTTCCACCCTTAATAAACCTTGATATGAGGTTGCTCCCCTTTGGATAATTTTTCTTTTTCCTCAGATGAGAAAGGAGGAGGGTAAATAGTTAAAGCAAGAAGGATCAAAGAGCGGCTTAGGGCTGGGAATTTAGTCTCCCTGCCAACCTTAGGATTTCCCAGGCTAATAATGACAAAATTAAATTCTTGGTGCCCTTGGCAATGGAGGACATCTGCCCACTGGGGAAAAAAGGTAGCCTGCAACAATTTAAAAAGCCGGGTGGTGGTGGCACACACCTTTAATCCCAGTACTTGGGAGGCAGATGTAGACAGCTTTTTGTGAATTTGAGGCCAGTCTAATCTACAGAGCAAGTTCCAGGACAACCAGGGATACACAATGGAACCTGTCTCAAAAAAAAAAAAAATCAAGGTGTTACTAATTTTAAATTAGTCCTTGGTAGTTAGGACTCCTCTCCTTCCATGTGGGGATGCATGATATGAAAGATGTGTTTGTCGTCTGTATAGATATTTACTAATAGATCCTTAGTCAAGGTTAATGCTCTAGTTAATACAGTAAGTCCAGCTTGTTATGACATGATCTCTGGTAGGAGGGGCTCCACCCAGTAGCTCAGTCAGAGGTGGCTATTGTCCTGCTTGGGTGGCTTCCTGAGTTTAAGCTGAGCTCCTGTCTATAAATCACATAAAGGTTTGAAGGGACAAGGGAGAATCAGAGCTGCCAAGGAAGGATTAAGAGATTGATTTACTGTTCAGAACAGTTGTGAGAGGAGGATTTTCTGAATTTGACGGAGCAAGGAGAGAGAGGAATGTAGCCTAACTGCTATAAAGCCATGCCAGGGGTTTGAAGTAGAGATGGGTGGGAAAATTACTTCAAAGCAACTTTCTTAGAGTTTCTATTGCTGTGGAGAGACACCATGGCCATGGCAACTCCTATAAAGGAAAACATTTAATTGGGGCTGGGATACAGTTTCAGAGGTCCATTATTGTCACAATGGGAAGCATAGTGGCAACCATGACAGTGTGCAGGCAGACGTGGTGCTGGAGAATGAGCTGAGAGTTCTACATCTGGATCTGCAGGTAGCAGGAAGAGACCCAGACACACTGGCCAGGCTTGAGCACCTGAGACCTCAAAGCCCACCTCCAGTGACACACTTCTTCCAACAAAGTCACACCCGTTCCAACAAGGCCACACTTGCTAATAGTGGCACTCCCTATGGGCTTATGGGGGCCATTTTTATTCAAACCACCACATCTTGTATTTATACTCATCTTCTACCACATTTTGTATCCCCTCTACTTTTAGCAAGTCCCTGACCAGGTCTTCATACTTTGCCTGGAGGGCAACAACTCATACCTTCATTCATGAAGTATCTGAACCATTTATAACCCTGCCTGGATTGGGCTGTTGTAGTTTCCCATTGACCTTAATAACAGGGCATGGTATCACAAAGGAATGCCTTAGAGTATCTCTCAAACTCCAGTCGTGTCTTTCTTACCTCTGTTACGGAGAAGCAGGCTAATTTCCCGTTGACAGTGTGGCCAGTCATCCCCACCAACACTGTGTTCATAGCCTGTTGACTAAAAGACATCAGGAACTCAAATAGACCAAGGAAAAGTCGTAGTATCCAGTCCAGTGGAATGTTTGTTTTGTCTCATGGAAGAAACATGCTCAACTCTGGAACTAAAACTTCTAGGTCATGGAAACAGGAAGTAAAACCTTTGCTAGTGGGTCATTTACAGGTGCCTGTGAGTGGTACCATTCCCTTCTCCCTCCTTGACTCCTAGACCTGTGAACCCTGGATATGGGAGAAAATGTACTAGATATTGGATGCAGATTCAAAGCATATACAGCTTTCTAGAAAACTCTGCCCCAACCCTCTAAGCTAGTGGTTCTCAATCTTCCTAATGCTGTGACCCTTTAATACAGTTCCTCATGTTGTGGTAATCCTCAACTGTAAAATTATTTTCAGTGTTACTTCATAAGTGTAATTTTGCTACTGTTATGAATAGTAATGTTGCAACAGGGCCCCAGATCTTAGTAGGCCCTGAGACCTTAGAATAACTGACTCCATGGTGAAAGTACTATTGAGGATGTGAAACTCAGCACATAGATAGCACCACCTGCCAAAACCAAAAGGTCTAATTCATCAAAGTCCATAGTTATGAGAAAGTCTCTAAATGTACTAACCTTGTTTTATGGCTTCTGTAGTTCTGCTTCTGATTGCTTTTGTGACATGGAGTATGTCAACCCAGGACATGGTTTTTGTGCTGACAAGCTCACCCTGAGAAAGGCTCGGGCCTACAATGGGATCCAAATACCCAGTGTAGTTGCCAGATGGCTAATAAAGACTTTCTATTGGCTTAAACCCATGTCCAAGCAGTCTTCTCTGGTGAATATATCACAGCAGTGTAAATATTTATATGTAGAATATCTGATATGTGATCTCCGTGAAAGAGTCATTGGACCCCCAAAGGGGTCACTACACACAGGTTGAGAAACTCTACTCTAAGCTCTTGTTCCCTACCACTGAACATGCCCTGCCCTACAATGTCTTTAAAGGTTAAACACATTTGACTCAGTGACTCAGTGATGCAGCTCTAGGTCTGAACTCCACAAATCAAATGTGATCATGTGAAGTCATATACAGGTAAACCTGGATGGCGAGGGTACAATGCACATGAACACCTGAGTTTAGACTCCCTCCATCCATAGAAAAGCTGGACATTGTGGCCTGCATCTCTAACTCCAGTGGCAAGGAGTAGGCACAGGTGGACCAGGGGCTCTAGTTGATCCTAAAGGCAAAATGGCAAGATCCAGATTCAGTCAGAAACCTCATATAAAAAATAAGGTGGAAGGTGGAGAAGTGATTAGAAATTACATCCTGACATCAATCTTTTGTCTTTACATGCATCTATAAATAAAGGTTAGGATACATAAATAGCACACACACACACACACACACACACACACACACACACACACACACTGAGAGAGAGAAGAGAGACAGAGACAGAAAGACAGACAGAGAAGAGAGAGAGACAGAGAGACAGAGAAACAGAGAACCACCACACTTGATGAGCTTGAAGCCCCTGCCTATAAAACCGGCACTCAAGAGACCAAGACAAGGTTATTATGAATTCAGAACCAACCTGGCCTACAAAGAGATCTTTAATATGTACGTATATAGGCATATGCACAAATAAACCAGTAAATAAACATCAAACAGAAACAAGTCAAATCAAAACAAAGCACTTAGCCATGCATCAACCAAATAAGTGTACAAAATGTTAGCTGTGCATACATGGAATGAAATGCTTTGATAAAAGAAAGCAAAGGGGTGAGCGAGATGACTCAGCAGGTAAAGGCACTTGCCACCCAGACTATCAACCCGAGTCTGGTACCTAAAACTCACATGGCAGAAGGATAGCCAGCTCCTCTAAGTTGTCTTCCATACACACACACACACACACACACACACACCGTATAAATACATGAGTTTGAGTTTCTTAAGGAAACAAAAACATTATGTGAAATGACAAAGCCAGTAATAAAACATTCCATTTATATTGGATTCAAGACAAGGTCTGATATTGTAGCAAAAGCAATTGCATGGCTGCTGTGTTGGTTTAAATAAAAGTGGTCCCCATATGCCCATAGGTAGTGACACTATTAGGAAGTGTGGCCTTGTTGGAGAAAGCGTGTGTAGTGGGAGCGTGGGTTTTGAGGTTTCAGAAGCTCAAGTCAGGCCTACTGCCTAACTTGCTGTCTGTGGATGCAAATGTAGAACTCTCAGCTACCTCCCCAGCACCATGTCTACCTGCATGCCACCAAGCTTCCCACCAGGGACTAAACCTCTGAACTGTAAACCAGCTCCAATAAAATGTTTCCCTTTATAAGAGTTACTGTGGTCACGGTGTCTCTTTACAGCAAAAGAAACCCTAACTAAGACAGGTGCTTTGAAGCAGGGTTCCAGTCAGTGAAAGACTGCAAGAGGCACCCAGAAAGCATTGGGAGTGAAGGAAACATTCTAAACTTGATGTGGTGGCTGCATATCCTAAGTTACCCCAGACTAGTAAGTGGTCCACCTGAAAGAAACTTTGTTTGTTTTTCTTTTTGAGACAGGGTTTCTTGGAGTCTGAAATGTCCCTCACAATTGCATGCATGAGCACTTGATGGTGCTGTGTTGAGAAGCTGGGGTCTTTGCTAAAAGAAATACTGTGTCTTGACTGCTGCTCTGATCTACACAGGTGCCTCATGCTCTTGTCACCTCAGACGGGAGCTGGTGCTGCTGCCCTCTTCCCATGCCACGATGGACTATATCCCCGAACCAGGAGCCTAAACATGCTCTTCCTTCCTTTCTCTTTTCTTTCTGTCCGGTGTTCTGTCACAGTGATAAGAAAATTAACTAACAGTCTCTCTGGAGCTGAGGTTGACCTTGAACTTGTTTTGTAGCTCAGACTGTCCTTGAATGTATCTTCCTCCTATCTTGCCCCCACTAGTACTAGAATTATAGGTGTGTCCCACTGCACCTAACTAAGAGATTAATTTAATTGCATGTAGATTATTGCATATCTGAGGACATTGGGGCTCAGTGGTAGAGCCTGATTGCTCAAGGGTGGTTTTTTGTTTTTTTTGTTTTTTTTTTGTTTTTTTTTTTGTTTTTTTTGTTTTTTTTAAAGAAAGTATGCTTTATTAGGCAGTAATTAGATGTTGGGGCACTGCTCTTGGCAGGGAAAAACACAGTTCTTATGGTCCTCAGGGGTGTGGATTGTAATAAACAGGTCCACTTCAAGTGTTTGCCTCTTCAACACTTGGCGATTTCTCTTCCTGCTTTCCCATCATGCTGTGAGGCAGCCCAGTGCACCCTTACAGGCTGCCCAGTAAATGGTAGGACTCACCTTGGAATTTGGTCTCCCAAATTGTGAGCTAAAAGAAACTCTTTAAAAGTTGCAGCTTCATAATTTTTATAGCAACAGAAGATGAGCTAACAGAGTATTAAAAAAAGATTCATTTTCAATTGTATATGTGTATATCTCTTCGTATGTGTGAGCGCCCAATATGTGAGTGCCCATGGGGATAGAATCAAGCACTGGATCTCCTGAAGCTGGAGTTGCAGGCAGTTGTGTAAGCCCACTAATTAGGATGCTCAGAATGGAACTTGGGCCCTCTAGAGGAGCATAAGTCCTTTTAACTTCCTGCTGAGCCATCTCTCCAGTCCTTAATGATTAGGCCTACGGGATCTTGTTTTCTCATTATGTGAGGACACATCAAGGAGGTGACACCTGAGAACCAGAGATCACGTCCTCACTGAAAATGAGGCTTGTGGCACCATGACCAGGGCTCCTAGCATCTAGATCGGGTAGTAATAAACTCTGTGTAAGTCAGATGGTGAATGATTCCCATGTGACAGCAGCTTGAATGAGCTAGGACACTGGACTTCTAGTGTCTGGGTTTGCTATTGGATGCCTAGAAGATGAAAAAGCTTGGATGACTAAGTGAGAGATGGGCAAGGGGTCCAGTCATTCTGAACTGGGGAATGCTCTCAAAAAGACAACCCTAGATCTTGCCCCAGACTTCCCTTCTGAAGCACAGGTGAGTCCCCTAACTTGCCCCCAACCCCATCCCTGGGCACCAGCCACTCCGGGGAAGACCTGCCCAACTTGGCCCCAGGTTCTGGTCACAGGGCAGGTTCCCTTCTAGCCCCACCGGGAAGAATCCCCTTCTCTAAGACCCCTGGCAGACCCTGCAGTCTCCACGCCCTGCCCCCACGCCCATCCGCCTGAGCCCCAAGCCTCTTCCTGAGACTTAGAGGCCGGCCCCCAGCTCCCATCTTGCCCCGGACTTCCTTTCTGAAGCACAGGTGAGTCCCCTAACTTGCCCCCGACCCTATCCCTGGGCACCAGCCACTCTGGGGAAGACCTGCCCAACTTGGCCCCAGGTTCTGGTCACCGGGCAGGTTCCCTTCTAGCCCCACTGGGAAGGATCTCCTTCTCCAAGACCCCTGGCAGACCCTGCAGTCTCCACGCCCTGCCCCCACCCCCATCCGCCTGAGCCCCAAGCCTCTTCCTGAGACTTAGAGACTGGCCCCCAGCTCCCATCTTGCCCCAGACTTCCCTTCTGAAGCACAGGTGAGTGCCCTAGCTTGCCCTCGACCCCATCCCTGGGCACCAGCCACTCCCGGGAAGACCTGTCCAACTTGGCCCCAGGTTCTGGTCACTGGGCAAGTTCCCTTCTAGCCCCACCGGGAAGGATCCCCTTCTCCAAGACCCCTGGCAGACCCTGCAGTCTCCACGCCCTGACCCCACGCCCATCTGCCCGAGCCCCAAGCCTCTTCTTGGGACTTAGAGGCTGGCCCCCAGCTCCCATCTTGCCCTGGATTTCCCATCTGGAGGAGAGAGAGAGAGAGAGAGAGAGAGAGAGAGAGAGAGAGAGAGAGAGAGAGAGGAGAGCACCCATCCTCCCCCGGACTTCCCTTCTGAACAAGAGCTCCCATCCTGCCCCGGACTTCCAATTTGGACAAGAGAGCTCCCATCTGGACAAGAGAGAGAGACTCCCTGAATCTGTCAGCTCTGTCTGAACCAAGTGTGCGGATAAGGCCAAGAACGAAACACAAGGAGATGGGCAGACGTCAAGGCAGAAACACATACAACAAAATGAATAGCAATACACCATCACCAGGCCCTAGCCCTCCTCCAACACCTAGACCTGAACATCAGAAATTGGAAGAAGCAGAAGAAAATAGCCTTATGAATGTCATCATGAAGAAGCTAGAGGCTCGTGTAGAGGAAAAGACAAAAAAATGTGAAGAACGCTGTAAACAACTAGAGGAAAGGGCAAACAAATTAGAAGAAATAAAAAAAGTCCTGGAAGAGAACAATAAAATACTGAAAGAAAATCAAGAAAAATCAATGAAACAAATGAAGGAAACAGTCCAAGACCTGAAAAGGGAAATAGAAAAAATGAAGAAGACACAAACAGAGGGAATGCTGGAAATAGAAAATCTGAGAAAACGATTGGGAACTTCAGATGCAAGTATAATCAACAGAATGCAAGAGATGGAAGAGAGAATCTCTAGTGTTGAAGATACAATAGAAGAAATAGATTCATCAGTCAAAGAAAACACTAAAGTCAACAAAGTCATGAACCAAAATGTCCAAGAAATTTGGGACACCATGAAAAGACCAAACCTACGAATAATGGGGGTAGAAGAAGGAGAAGAATACCAACTCAAGGGCACAGAAAATATATTCAACAAGATCATAGAAGAAAACTTTCCCAACTTAAAGAAGGAAATGCCTATGAAGATACAGGAAGCCTATAGAACACCAAACAGACTAGACCCCCAAAAAAAGTCCCTTCGCCACATAATAATTAAACAATTAAACGTACAGAATAAAGAAAGAATATTAAGAGCAGCAAAGGAAAAAGGCCAAGTGACATATAAAGGCAAACCTATCAGAATAACACCCGATTTCTCAATGGAGACTTTGAAAGCCAGAAGGTCCTGGACAGATGTAATGCAGACACTAAGAGACCATGGATGTCAGCCTAGACTAATATACCCAGCAAAACTTTCAATCATCATAGATGGAGTGAACAAGACATTCCATGACAAAGCCAGATTTAAACAATATTTATCCACAAACCCAGCCCTACAGAAAGCACTAGAAGGAAAATTCCAACCTAAGGAAGTCAGATACACCCTCGAAAACGCAGGCAATAGATAAAGCCACAGCAGTAAACCCCAACGAAGAAAAGTACACACACATCACCACCAAAAAATAACAGGAATGAACAATCACTGGACATTAATATCCCTCAATATCAATGGACTTAATTCACCTATAAAAAGACATAGGCTTACAGAATGGATACGAAAGCAGGACCCATCTTTCTGCTGCATACAAGAAACACATCTCAAATTCAAAGATAGACACTACCTAAAAATAAAAGGCTGGGAAAAGACTTTCCAATCAAACGGTCTTAAGAAACAAGCGGGTGTAGCCATCCTGATATCCAGCAAAATAGACTTCAAACTAAAATCAATCAAAAGAGATCAAGAAGGGCATTACATACTCATCACAGGAAAGATCCACCAAGATGAAGTCTCAATTCTGAACATTTATGCCCCAAACACAAGGGCACCCACATATGTAAAAGAAACATTATTAAAGCTTAAATCACATATAAAACCCCACACATTAATAGTGGGAGACCTCAACACCCCACTTTCACCACTGGACAGATCCCCCAAATCGAAACTTAACAGAGAAATAAAGGACTTAACTGATGTCATGACTCAAATGGACTTAATCGACATCTACAGAACATTCCATCCTAACAAAAACGAATATACCTTCTTCTCAGCACCCCATGGAACCTTCTCTAAAATGGACCACATACTTGGTCACAAAACAAATCTAAACAGATACAAAACAATTGGAATAACCTCCTGTGTTCTATCAGACCACCATGGTCTAAAGTTGGATTTCAACAACAACAAAAACTACAGAAAACCTACAATCTCATGGAAACTGAACAATACCCACCTGAATCACCAATGGGTTAAGGAAGAAATAAAGAAAGAAATTAAAGATTTCCTAGAGATCAACGAAAATGAAGACACCACATATCCAAACCTATGGGACACTATGAAAGCAGTATTAAGAGGGAAATTCATAGCACTAGACGCCCACATAAATAAGCTGGAGAAATCTCACACTAGTGACTTAACAGCACACCTGAAAGTTCTAGAACAGGAAGAAGCAAAGTCTCCCAGGAAAAATAGATGCCAGGAAATTATCAAAGTGAGAGCTGAAATCAATAAAATAGAAACAAAGAGAACAATACAAAAAATTAATGAAACAAAGAGTTGGTTCTTTGAGAAAATCAACAAGATAGACAAGCCCTTATCCAAACTAACCAAAAGACAGAGAGAGAGCATCCAAATCAACAAAATCAGAAATGAAAAGGGGGACATAACAACAGACATTGAGGAAATCCAGAGAATCATCAGGTCATACTTCAAAAACCTCTATTCCACAAAACTGGAAAACCTAAAAGAAATGGATAATTTTCTGGCTAGGTACCACATACCTAAATTAAATCAAGACCAGATAAACTATTTAAATAGTCCAATAACCCCTAACGAAATAGAAACAGTCATTAAAAGTCTCCCAACCAAAAAAAGCCCAGGACCAGATGGTTTCAGTGCAGAATTCTACCAGATCTTCAAAGAAGAGTTAATACCAATACTCTCTAAATTGTTCCATACAATAGAAACAGAAGGAACATTACCAAACTCCTTCTATGAGGCTACAATTACCCTGATTCCCAAACCAAACAAGGATACAACAAAGAAAGAGAACTACAGACCGATCTCCCTCATGAACATTGATGCAAAAATACTCAATAAAATACTGGCAAACAGACTCCAAGAACACATCAAAACAATTATCCACCATGATCAAGTAGGATTCATTCCAGGGATGCAAGGATGGTTCAACATACGAAAGTCTGTCAATGTGATACACCATATAAACAAACTCAAAGAAAAAAACCACATGATCATCTCACTAGATGCTGAAAAGGCATTTGACAAAATCCAACACCCCTTCATGATAAAGGTCTTGGAGCGATCAGGAATACAGGGAACATACCTAAACATAATAAAGGCAATTTACAGCAAGCCAACAGCCAACATCAAATTAAATGGAGAGAAACTCAAAGCAATTCCACTAAAATCAGGAACGAGGAAAGGCTGTCCGCTCTCCCCATACTTATTCAATATAGTACTTGAAGTTCTAGCCAGAGCAATAAGACAACATAAGGAGATTAAGGGGATACAAATTGGAAAGGAAGAAGTCAAGCTTTCCCTATTTGCAGATGACATGATAGTATACTTGAGCAACCCCAAAGATACCACCAAGGAACTGATACAACTTATAAACACCTTCAGCAACATAGCAGGATACAAGATCAACTCAAAAAAATCAGTAGTCCTCCTATATACAATGGACAAAAAAGCGGAGAAGGAAATCAGAGATACATCACCCTTTACTATAGCCACAAATGACATAAAATACCTTGGGGTAACACTAACCAAGCAAGTGAAGGACCTATATGACAAGAACTTTAAGTCCCTGAAAAAAGAAATTGAAGAAGATGTCAGAAAATGGAAAGATCTCCCATGCTCATGGATAGGCAGAACTAACATAGTAAAAATGGCAATCTTACCAAAAGCAATCTACAGATTCAATGCAATCCCCATCAAAATACCAACACAATTCTTCACAGACCTGGAAAGAATAATACTCAACTTCATATGGAAAAACAAAAAACCCAGGATAGCCAAAAGAATCCTGTACAATAAAACAACCTCTGGAGGCATCACAATCCCTGACTTCAAGCTGTACTATAGAGCTACAGTAATAAAAACAGCTTGGTACTGGCATAAAAACCGACATGTGGACCAATGGAATCGAATTGAAGACCCTGACATTAATCCGCACACCTATGAACAAATAATTTTTGACAAGGAAGCCAAAAGTGCACAATGGAAAAAAGAAAGCATCTTCAACAAATGGTGCTGGCAAAACTGGATATCAACATGTAGAAGGCTGCAAATAGATCCATATCTATCACCGTGCACAAAACTTAAGTCCAAGTGGATCAAGGACCTCAACATAAATCCAGCTACTCTGAACCTGCTAGAAGAGAAAGTAGGAAGTAGTCTTGAACGCATTGGCATAGGAGACCACTTTCTAAATAGAACACCAGTAGCACAGACACTGAGAGAAACAATCACTCAATGGGACCTCTTGAAACTGAGAAGCTTTTGTAGGGCAAAGGATACGGTCAACAAAGCAAAGCGACAGCCTACAGAATGGGAAAAGATATTCACCAATCCCACATCTGACAGAGGACTGATATCCAGAATATATAAGGAACTCAAGAAATTAGACATCAAAATGCCCAACAGTCCAATTAAGAAATGGGCTATAGAACTAAACAGAGAATTCTCAACAGAGGAAACTCAAATGGCTGAAAGACATTTAAGGAATTGCTCAACATCCCTAATCATCAGGGAAATGCAAATCAAAACAACTCTGAGATACCACCTTACGCCTGTCAGAATGGCTAAGATCAAAAACACTGAAGACACCTTATGCTGGAGAGGATGTGGAGCTAGGGGAACTCTCCTCCACTGTTGGTGGGAATGCAAGCTTGTACAACCACTTTGGAAATCAATATGGCGATTTCTTAGAAAAGTGGGAATCCATCTCCCCCAAGATCCAGCTATACCACTCTTGGGCATATACCCAAGGAATGCTCAACCACACCACAAGAGCACTTGTTCAGCTATGTTCATATCAGCATTGTTTGTAATAGCCAGAACATGGAGACAACCTAGATGCCCTTCAACTGAAGAATGGATAAACAAAATGTGGTACATATACACAATGGAATACTACTCAGCAGAGAAAAACAATGACATCATGAGGTTTGCAGACAAATGGATGGACCTAGAAAAAATCATCCTGAGTGAGGTATCCCAGACTCAGAAAGACAAACATGGTATGTACTCACTCATAACAGGATACTAGATGTGGAACAAGGATGACTGGACTGCTACTCACATCACCAGGCAGGCTACCTGGAAAACAGGACCCCAAGAAAGACACAGGGATCACCCAATGACAGAGAAATGGAATGAGATCTACATAAACAGCCTGGACATGAGTGGAGGTAGTGAAGGGCGAGGGTCGAGGGAAAGAGAGCTTGGGTGAGTGGGAGATCCCAGCTGGATCAACAACAGAGAGGGAGAACAAGGAATAGGAGACCATGGTAAATGAAGACCACATGAGAATAGGAAGAAACAAAGTGCTAGAGAGGCCCACAGAAATCCACAAAGATACCCCCACAACAGACTGCTGGCAATGGTCGAGAGACAGTCTGAATTGACCTACTCTGGTGATGGGATGGCCAAACACCCTAATTGTCGTGCTAGAAACCTCATCCAACTACTGAGGGATCTGGATGCAGAGATCCATGACTAGGCCCCAGGTGGATCTCTGGGAGTCCAATTAGCGAGAATGAGGAGGGTTTATATGAGAGAGAATTGTTGAGACCAAGGTTGGATAAAGCACAGAGACAAATAGCCAAACAAACGGAAACACATGAAATATGAACCAATGGCTGAGGGTTCACCAACTGGATCAGGCCCTCTGAGTGGGTGAGACAGTTGATTGGCCTGATCTGTTTGGGAGGCATCCAGGCAGTGGGACCGGGTCCTGTGCTCATTGCATGAGTCGGCTGTTTGAAACCTGGGGCCTAGGCAGGGTCCCTTGGCTCGGCCTGGGAGGAGGGGACTGGACCTACCTGGACTGAGTCCACCAGGTTGATCTCAGTCTGTGGGGAAGGCTTTGCCCTGGAGGAGATTGGAATGGGGGGCGGGCTGGGGGGAAGGTGAGGGGGGCGGGAGGGGGGAGAACAAGGGAATCTGTGCCTGTATGTAGAACTTAATTGTATTGCAAAATAAAAATTAAAAAAAAAAAAAGGAAAAAAAAAAAGACAACCCTAGGAACAGAGGGCCTAGAAAGCCAGAGAAATGAGTGAGAAAGTAGGAAAAAGAGAGGTGAGGAAGGGACCTGGACTAGGGAGAGTGTGGAGGAAGGCAAGCACCCTTTGGGGCATATATGTTCACAGCTTCCTGGGGAACTTACTGTGTGTACAGGTTCCTGGAAGGCTTGGTAGTGAATACCATGCAGAGTGTCCTTTGTGAGTGTTGGCTAAAAGGAGAAATGAAGAGAAGGATGAAAGACTATGTTATGTAAGCGACCAAGCTATCTTTTTTTTAAAAAAATTTTTATTTTGCAATACAATTCAGTTCTACATATCAGCCACGGATTCCCTTGTTCTCCCCTCTCCGTCCCCCCTCACCTTCCACCCAGCCTAACCCCCATTCCCACCTCCTCCAGGGCAAAGCCTTCCCCACGGACTGAGATCAACCTGGTAGACTCAGTCCAGGCAGGTCCAGTCCCCTCCTCCCAGGCCGAGCCAAGGGACCCTGCCTAGGCCCCAGGTTTCAAACAGCCGACTCATGCAATGAGCACAGGACCCGGTCCCACTGCCTGGATGCCTCCCAAACAGATCAGGCCAATCAACTGTCTCACCCACTCAGAGGACCTGATCCAGTTGGTGACTCCTCAGCTATTGGTTCATATTTCGTGTGTTTCCGTTTGTTTGGCTATTTGTCTCTGTGCTTTATCCAACCTTGGTCTCAACAATTCTCTCTCATATAAACCCTCCTCATTCTCGCTAATTAGACTCCTAGAGATCCACCCGGGGCCTAGTCATGGATCTCTGCATCCAGATCCCTCAGTAGTTGGATGAGTTTTCTAGCACGACAATTAGGGTGTTTGGCCATCCCATCACCAGAGTAGGTCAGTTCGGACTGTCTCTCGACCATTGCCAGCAGTCTGTTGTGGGGGTATCTTTGTGGATTTCTGTGGGCCTCTCTAGCACTTTGCTTCTTCCTATTCTCATGTGGCGACCAAGCTATCTTAGCCATAGGTGGGCATGTGGACACCTCAGGCATACCCCAGCTGCACTCAAGTCCACATCTCTGACAGAGGACACTAATATTCTATGAACTTCCTGATTAAAGAAAATCATGTCTGAAAAAACGTTCATAACAGTTTTGTTAAAGGCAACAAAAAAACCTAGGCTTGGTGTTGCTTTTCTCTAATTCCAGCAGTTGGGAGGTAGAGGCATAGGGTGGCGTTTAAGGTCAGCTTGGACTACATAGTGAAATCCACCTTGGAAAATACAAGCTGAGACATGGAAGCCACTCAGATGTGCAAGGCTGCTGACTGAATAAAGTGCAGTGTGAGCACACGTGTGAAAGGAAACAGCTGCTACCTGAACCTCCAAACCTTTGTGCGAAGTGGCAGAGGAGGTGGCAGTCGAGCTCACTGTCGCTATGAAGGCATTATTAGTTTCATTGTTATCTGAGGGCCGGTAGCAGCGACAGTCATACATACAGCCGTAATCAAACACAGAGGAGGGCAGTGCCACATATGTCCTTCTGTTTCCAACTTTCTGCCTTTAACTTGCAGGTGCAGCTCCTGAAAGCCCCTCTACTGGGCAGGTTCCTTAGTGTTGAGTGTCTTCACTCATCACTGACCCTTAGTGTGCCACAAAGATCACGCCATGGGTTTTGGTGTGGGCACTGGGTAGGGCACTGTGGTAGTTTGAATGTAATCGGCCCCCATAATCTCATAGAGAGTAGCATTATCAGGAGGTGTGGCACTGTTGGAGTGGGTATGGACTTGTTGGGGGAAGTGTGTCACTGTGGGGGCGGGCTTTGAGGTTTCCCCTGCTCAGGATACCACCCAGCGTGTCAGTTCACTTCCTGTTGCCTGCAAGATGTAGCACTTAGCCGGGCGGTGGTGGCACACGCCTTTAATCCCAGCACTCGGGAGGCAGAGCCAGGCGGATCTCTGTGAGTTCGAGGCCAGCCTGGACTACCAAGTGAGTTCCAGGAAAGGCGCAAAGCTACACAGAGAAACCCTGTCTTGAAAAACCAAAAAAAAAAAAAAAAAAAAGAAAAAAACCAAAAAAAAAAAAACAAAAACAAAACATGTAGCACTCTCAGCTCCAGCACCATGTCTGCCTGCATGCCGCCATGCTCCCTGTCATGATGATAATGGAAGGAACCTCTGAAACCGTAAGTGAGCCACCCTAAATAAATGTTTTCTTTGTGAGAGTTGCTGGGGTGTCTCTTCACAGCAATGAAAACCCTAACTAAGACAGGCACTTTCCCTCACTGCCATCTGCTGTCTCTACTAATTTACTCCTCCCTTGTTCCAACCTTCTCAGTCTCTCTCAGACCCCAGTTCGCATCTCCTCCTTATGGTTTGAGTCTGTGTTGCAATGGATGCACCATGCTTCCAACAGGAAGATATTTCAGGCCTTGGCCATGCAAGAATTTGTACTCACAGAGGTGTAGGCAAGCAGCTTGTTGGGGGAAGGGCAAAGTGGTAGCTGCAGGAGGGCTGCACTGAGTAGACAGAGGAGAGCCAGTGTTGGAGAGCCAGTAATTAGCAGGTGGTGGAACCATATCTGCTGGATTTTCTCACTCTTTGGTTCCCTGGGAAGGCACAGCGTGGCCTCTGGAGCCATTCTAGATACAAGCAGCCATTACCCCCAACTTAGAGTCACCGTGTTTATGATATTGAGATTCACAGGTCAAATGTTGCCTTTGTAGAGGAGAGCAGGGTGCAGAAAGCTATAAAAGGAGGTGTGTGCTGAGGATCACTCAGATGGAGAAGGGGCAGACATTTGAGTATTTAATTTAGTCATTAAGGCTTGGGACCGCCTTGAGTGTGTCCTCTAGGGTTTGACATTGTCTTTTCTTTTTCATTTGATTCTATAAATTTTTAAATTTTCTTCTTGATTTCACTCAATGATGTGATCATTATTCAGTAGCATGTTGTGTATCCCACAAGACTGTATGTGTTCTATAGTTTCTTTTACTGTGGATTGAGAGTTTTATTCTATTGTAATAAAATAGATGTAATTATTCCAATTTTCCTGTACTTTTTAAAACTTCTTTTGTGTCCTAATACACAACTTATTTTGTAGAGAATTCTCATGGATTTCCAAGAAGAATGTGTATTTTGTAGTGTTTTATGGAGTGTTTTGTGGGTGTCTATGAACTTCTCTAGATCTATGATATCTTTAATTTAGATGTTACTCTGTTTTTGTGTGGCATTTTAAGTGCCTTTCCCCTATTCATTTCTTCTTTATATTGTGGCTAGTGTGATGGAAATTCCTACTGAGAACAAGTTTAGAGTCATTTATCCACCTGACGAACATTTTTAGGCCCTGTTGGTTCCAACACTGGGACTCTCTGGATTCTCAGAGCCTATGATAAAACTGGGATATTAGGCCATGAATAGAAGTTTTAGAATCCCAGAGAACCCTGCCTGTCAGGATTCACCAATGAATACAGGATCAGAAGTACAGGATCTGGCTAAGACAGACTTCATGGAGGAAACTGTATGGGTGTCTACTTCAGACAACCATCAATGCCACTTGAGAATCTGGTTCCATATCTCCAGCCTTCAAAAATCTAGAGTACTCGCCGGGCGGTGGTGGCGCACGCCTTTAATCCCAGCACTCGGGAGGCAGAGCCAGGCGGATCTCTGTGAGTTCGAGGCCAGCCTGGGCTACCAAGTGAGTTCCAGGAAAAGGCGCAAAGCTACACAGAGAAACCCTGTCTCGAAAAACCAAAAAAAAAAAAAAAAAAAAAAAAAATCTAGAGTACTCAAAGCCTGGCACAGAATCTTTCTCCTCAGTGCTTTTCTGAATGTTTCCACTGGCATGGTACAACCATGGCTGTGCCCATCTTCCCCAGTCAGCAAGGCATGATGTCAATTCAGTGTCTCCCTTCAGATTATCTGTGCTCCCAGTCCTGGCCTAGGCAGATGTTCTCTCTTCCGTCGACTTCCCCTCTGAAGGAACAGCTGGGCTTTTGGAGATGGAATGTCTCAGCTCTTCTAAGAACAAAGACATACACTAGATTTTTGTGTTACCTGAACAGCCTGATGTGTCTTAATCATCAGCAGCAGGAGCCCAATAATGAGCTCAGGGCGCAGTGGGAGAATCTGGCAGCAGCCCTCCTGGAGGATATCCTTCTCTGCCCATGGTGTCCAGGATAGACAATCAATAATATTCACTTGGACCCCAAAGGTCATGCTGTCCTGGGGTTGGTATTCCTTGCACTGAATTTTAAAAGGGGGGTGTTTGCCAACCTAAGACAACTTGACTTGTAGGGCAAGCTGATCAGAGATAAGGGGATATGATATGTCAGCGTCTCTAGCATGAAGGATCCAGGCTTTTTTTTTTTTTTTCCCCGAGACAGGGTTTCTCTGTGTAGCTTTGGTGCCTGTCCTGGATCTCGCTCTATAGACCAGGCTGGCCTTGAACTCACGGAGATCCACCTGCCTCTGCCCCCCCGAGTGCTGGGATTAAAGGCATGCGCCACCACTGCCCGGCGGATCCAGGTTCTTAATGACAGAGAGAAAATGTTTTTGGAGAATTTAGGTAGCTTGAGCAGAATTTGGCAGCTTTGTATAATGACATAAAGTAAAAGAGAGGTTATTTATTAGAAAGGCCAAAATGTTTAGCAACAGCAAAGAGGTAAGAATGAAAGCCATGCATATGGACAATCAAGGGGAAGAGAGTTGTCACACAGACCAGGAGGTTGCAGGGGAACCGGAAGTCAGGATGACACCCCCATACATGGACAAGTGCTCAGGGAGGCAGGGGACAGAACCTCTATTGTACATGTATAGACCCTCTGGCACCCCCCCCCCACTACTAGGACTCACTCCATAGTCATACATCTTCACAGATGTGCTGTGATCATCCAAATGTGGGCATTGACATGTCTACAGGACCCTTGGAAATCAAGACGAACCTCAGCAGACACACTGTATGTAACCAACCTAGTTCTTCTGGACACACACACACACACACACACACACACACACACACACACACTGACCCAGACTTGAGATAATAGATACTGAAACCTACGTCTCATATAAAATTGTGCCACTAGCTACTTTGGGATGGAAATAGATGAATGGGGTTGAATGATGGGAAGAGGAAGAAAAAAGACATCAATACCAATAAATGGACATATCATCTTAAAATAATTTGTAGGTGACATTTTATCTACAAACACAATAGATAGAGATACTTTCAGATGTTTTCAAATCCAGAGACTGACTTGGGAACCTTTATGTGCTGTGTTTTGAAAATATCTACGAACCAGATTTCTATACTGAAACTTAGACTCCAATATGATGATGTTAAGAGTTAGGCCTATTTGAGGCTTGGGTCATGAGAACTATTAATTATCCCATCACATATAAGGTATCATCTTTGGATCAGAGAGCTAGCCATCAAAATACAGCACACCTGTTGGTATCTTAACCTTCGACTTCAAGGTCTCCAAAAGTATGAACTTGATGAGAGAGGTCATGTGATTTTGATATAGCCCACCATTCTCTCCAAAGAACCCACATCAACCTTTTCCAAAGCTTCTGCTTCACTTATAGTGGTTTTTGGTCTTAGAGGACAGTGAGGACGAGAGATGAGACAAGGAAAGAAAGAAGGGACCTAGTCCCAGTGGAGTGTGAAAAGAGATGGGTACTTCGGGGTTCACAAATCCACACTGTTATTGGAGCATTTATTGAGTGGGTCTATCAAAAGATGACCCAGCAGGATAAAGAGTCACATGCAGAGGATTTGTGATAAATGTAGAGGAACAGACAAGTACAGAGGTTATGTGAATGTTAGAATCAACTCAGTTTCCTCAATATGTTTTTGGAACCTCAAGCTAACCACAACAGCAGCCAATGCTACACACCATTCTTCACACAGGGCACTAGAGCTCTTTGTGCATATTCTGAGATCTCTTTAGCTCCTGAATCTTCTGGGGCAGAGTCTTGGACCAGAACTGCAGCCTTCTGGCCTTCAGGGCTTGGCCCACAGCAGACTTGATGTCCAGCTGCAGGTACTGCTCATCATGGTCCAACATGGGCCAGTAGGGTAGACCCTCGCTGTTGGGGTTCCTGTGGATATGCCAGCCAGTGGGAAAGGGTGAGGTCACTCTGATCCAAAGTCTGACCCCATGATTTGGGTCAGGGAAGTGGAAAGATTAGGACAGTGGTTAAGGGGGCTGATGGTTCAGGTGTCTTGATATAGGGATACAAGTTTCACCAACTAGTTTCTACTCCATGTGGGGGAAAGACTACCTCACTTGTTTTATGTTTCCCTCTGAGAGGCAAGATCTAAAGAACAATACCATAGCACTTATGAGCCAGGTCACTGTGAGGTGACCAGTAACCGATAACTACAAAGTATCTGTATAAATGTGCTATGGGGTAGAGAAGACTTTATCATGTGATGAAATGTCCACGCATGATAAGAAGGCCACCATCCAAAAGGGAGTCCTAGATAGGGACCCACACCTGGAAGATTGAGAGAGAGAGAGAGAGAGAGGTGTAGTCTTACCCATGTCTTGCAAAATTGGCCCAGTACTTCATCATCCTCCTGTTCAGCAGCTCTTCCTCCTCAGTGAGGTCAACTGAAGTCAGTAGGAAAACAAAGGTCCAAGTATATGCCACATCATGCAACTGCCAACTCATGCTTCAGACTCACAGCTGTTGTCTGACCCCAAACTATGGGCTTTGCTACCTCCCTTCTTCACTAAATACAGTATCCAAGGTCCATGCAAGCCTCTAATTGAATTCTTGACCCAATGTGCTGTCATTTCCCACATTACAGGCTAGATTGGGAAGGGCCCAGATTCTAACCCTAAACTCTCTCTCTCTCTCTCTCTCTCTCTCTCTCTCTCTCTCTCTCTCCCTCTCCCTCTCTATCTACAGGTTTCCTCAAATGGACTGAGAGCTCAAGAGTTCCTCAGGAGCATCTGAGACCTCATTTAGCTCAAGAAAAATAAGGGAAGACTCACATTTTGCACTCCAGAAGAAGGATCCAAAGACAAAAGGAACCTCATCACCATGGTCAGCCTTCACGTGGGGTGGCTTGATATCCTTGAAGAAGCTGGACCGATGTTGGAATTCATAGAAGTAGACAGGAGCATGGGGAACCTGGAGGTAAGGACAGACGGTGAATTAGTGATCCCATATCTGGAGCTTTTCTGATACATGTTTGGTGGCAAGAAACCTTGATGAAAAGTTACTTGGAATCATAAAAGTTAAGTGGCGGAGGGAGCTTCAGGCTGGAGCTCTAGCTGTGGAAAAGCCCGTGGTTAAACAGTGTCTATGGCCTTCCTAGATGAGTGTTTTGTCAAGTCAATAGAGTTACTAGCAACTCACTTCCCCTCTGTACTTGGATATTACTCTATTAAACTAGACATGAGGAGACCTGGATACTACATTGTTCCACAGCGCTCAGCTGTGGCCCACTTCTCTGAGATGTTCCCCTAAGCCTTGTTACAGAGGTACTTACGCTGAAAATGTGCTACTTGGAGTGCAGGGATCACAAACATGAAGTCTCCCATCATCTCTGTGAACTGTATTTGGAGGGCTTGGGGATCCTCAGTGTTCCTCATGTACTCTTCCATTAGCAGGTCACCACACTCAGGAGGCAGCATCTACACCAAGGAGATCAGGAAGAATGAGGTTAGGCATGTTCTCGGTTCAAAAAGGTTCAACTTCCAATCTTGTAGAATATTACTTTAATTGGGAAAAGATGTGTTACATTTGTTTATGCTGTGGGAATATTACTTTAACTGTGTAAAGATGTGTTACATTTATTTCTGCTGCCCTTGTTAACAATGTCAAGATGTGTTATATTTGTTTATGCTGCATTTGTTTATTTATATAAAGATGTGTTGCTGTTTCACCTTGACTGCCTAAGGCTTCTGATTGGTCTAATAAAAAGCTGAATGGACAATAGCTAGGCAGGAGGGATAGGCAGGGCTGGTGGGCAGAGAGAATAAGTAGGAGGAGAATTAGGCTCAGGAAGAAGAAGAGAAGAAGGAGAAGAGAGTGAGGAGAAAGAGAGGGGACACGCCTGGGGCCAGAAGCCAGCCAGACACCAGACAGACATGAGGAGCAGTGAAAGACATACAGAAGGAAAGAAAGGTAAAAAGCCCTGAGGCAAAACAGAGATGAACAGAAACAGGTTAAGTTATAAGAAACAGGTTAAGTTATACTATAAGAGCTAGTGAGACAAGCATAAGATAAGCCCTAGCATTCATAACTAATAAGAAGACTCCGTGTCATGATTTGGGAGCTGGTCGGTGGCTCCAAAAAAGAAAAAGCCTGCTACACTCCAAGGTGACACTACACAGAATCACACATATATGTGGTCCTTTATTTTTTATTTTTTGGTTTTTCGAGACAGGGTTTCTCTGTGTAGCTTTACGCCTTTTCCTGGAACTCACTTGGTAGCCCAGGCTGGCCTCGAACTCACAGAGATCCGCCTGGCTCTGCCTCCCGAGTGCTGGGATTAAAGGCGTGTGCCACTACCGCCCGGCTATGTGGTCCTTTATTAACAGGGGTGTTGTCTGAGGAGGAAATATGAGGGAACTCTCTATATGGACAAGACCAGAGGTATCTCACCATTTGTGCTGCTGTATTCTTCAGAACATCCTGCAGGTTCTCTCTCGTTATTTCCTTTATTGTCTGAGCAGAGCCTGTGACCTGGGAGGCAGAAGTGTGGGATCTGATGGACTTGGATTAAAGATGTATTGAGTTCCCATGCTTAACATATGAGTCTCCAGGCTCCCAGAACATTGGAAGTGAGCCTCACCATAGGTATGATCCAACCATACTCATCATTGTTGACACCTATGATGCTGGGGACAGGGTGAAAATCCACAGAAGCCAACAACTCTTGGGGATGCCTGGGTAGG